>NC_143091.1:11074347-11227826 GCF_061535455.1 Colias philodice | reverse complement strand
GGTTTATATAATCTCCAGACGCAGCAGATAGTAGATAACTGTAGATAACTATATTTATTATTGACATATTTTGGAATTCATCAAAAGGTATCATATCATTAGTTTGCGTACCTTTATCCTACTTTACCTATATAATTTAAAATTTTGTTACGGGAATAATAATAATTCTAAAAATCAAATAACCATAAAGCGTTCTTTGTCATATCGCAATTTTTTTTCTTTTTGTCACACCCATGACCTACCATTTTTTCCTGCAACATATTTCTTTGTCCTTTTTTTTCTGTACCATGACGTTTTGCAACCAGCAATATTTTTTTAAGAATGACGTTTTGTACCAGGTGCACACGTGAATCCGGCAGTATCCGCCGCTCTGTGTGTGCGTCGCCGGGTGTCGCCGCTCAGAGCCGCGCTGTATGTAGCCGCGCAGTGTGGCGGCGCTATTGCAGGTGCTGCAGCTATTTATGGGTGAGTAGGAGGCTTTAGATTTGTGTGCACTGTCTTTATAGTACGGCTATATGTTGATAATGTTGGAATACCTTTGCCCGTGCTGTGAATTTTTATGGCGGGAATTTTTTTTTGATAGTGTTGAATACTTGGATCTACATGCGTTTTAGAAAGACACAATATAAAAAGCAATTAATAGAAAAATGTTTGATTTTTATTTTTTTTTAGAATTATTTAACGTTTGTTCAGTAAGGTTCACTTTAGAAACTGAAAAGTTATATTTGCTCTACTATCTACTATTCGGCAGCTCGATAATCGAAGAAAAACGAACTACGCAGGTAGGTTTCGGATGTACCTACATCTTTTTTCAAAATGAAACATTCTGTTTTCATACAATAACATTATTTGCTTCATTGCGCATTATTTATTTATATAGTCCACTAAGTATATTCAGTAAATAACTACATAAGGAATGTGTACCTATTATACGTAATGTATTTAAATGAGGGACCCAGTAATAAGGTTTGTGTTCCACTTCCATTCCATTAAGTCATCAACCGGTCTTCACAACATCAAATATATTTTTTCCGTTATTAATACATGATAATTTGAAGTACATATTTATCGAACAATATTTTACGGCTCACATTTTTTTAGCCTAAGGTAAATGTTGCAACTCTCCCTTGAAAAAGTATACCGCAATCAGTTGCGACGTGAAAGATAAACGAACAAACAATAATACCTACCTATCGAATTTGTATTGTAGGGATTATGCAGTAACAACCACACAAAAAAATAAAGAAATTTATGTTTACATTTTGTAGAAAAATGAACCGCGCTAAATCATTATTAAAAGTTGCACTCGTTAAAAATTTAAAATTTTCGTTTCGACTCTCGCACGCCGATGTTTCCTGCTTTTTAAATTGTACAGAGATATTTAATTTTAATATAGTTTAAATACATTTTACGTATCAAAGATGTAGGTCAAAATTTAAAGCTATGGCTTTTTTATTTAATACCTACTACTTTATTAGGTAAGAACGAAAGTGAAAATCATGTCTGTTCAAGACATGATTTAAAAACACAAAGGTTCAAGAATTATAACTATATTGAAAAAGATGAAGTTTGTAGGTAAATTAATTTTATTTTATTTATTTAGATCTATCCTCTGTATTTTTTAAATTATTAAATTCAACCTAAGTAAGTTGGTAACGCAAAGTAAAGAATATGTTGACATGTCAGACTCTTACATACCTACTCTAAGGTTGCACTTTACGCGCTTATTTCTTTTTATTTTACACTGGACATTAGCGAAGTCCATTTATTGGATGGGGCCACAAACAAACACTTCAAGACATTTCAAAACAACGTCAAAAAAGACCTTCTGGGAAGTTTTCTATCCTTAAAATAATCATAGATATTGACGAAAATTTTTATCAAACTAGGGCCATACCAATATTTGTGAATATCAACTAATATCTAATGTAAACATGTCCACGCATCTCAGATTCTCTTATCTAAATAATAAATATTTACTTTCGATATTTTTCATTACTTTTAATGTAAATAAAACGTGATGAAATTATCCAAGGATTTATATAAATGGAAAACTAACAACACACGTGTAGCTGAGAAAATTTATTAGAAAACACAAGGAGAGGCGTTATTGTTTTTTTATTTGTGAAAATAAAAGTCTATAGAGAAAAACGAAAAACGAAAAGCGTTTGCATTATCTATTAATTACTGATTGTCAATATAAAACAGAGTCGGTATCTCTCATAGAATTAGCCCATAAATTCATTAATTGAGTATTCCTTCATAAAATGTCTCTTAATATCCAATATCCATATAGGAAACATTATTTTTATTTAATTTCAATTAAATATTATATTGTATATTATAACTTAGTACATTAATAAATAAATAGATTCTAGAATGAAGGAAATAGTTCGGTACCAAAATGAGATGCAGAGGCAGTAGGAAAAGTTTGTAGTGTAAAATTTGGCTATATGCCACCTAAAAACTTTTTAGTGACAACTAATTTTATGTAGTTTTATATTGCAATTTTAATTAAAAAAAATAACATCATGATTTAATGTTATTTTGGAATCATCTATTTTTATCCAGCGTTTAAATATAGTTTTTTTTATGTATTTTTATTCTACCATAAAACTAATGGTCCTAGTATTTGTAGCGCTCTATTCTAAAAAAAATCTTTTGCTACAATGTTTGTTTTAAATACTTCAGTGAAATAAACATTCTATTCAAGTAAATTACTAACGCCTTAGGCTAGAATTAGTTTATTTCGGGATTTTGTGTAACTTATACCTACAGAACTTTTATTTTTAATGATCTTTATGTCGATGAAATAAAGTTGTTTTTTCTAAACCTCTGTCAGCGATACTGTTATTTCTATAGATCCCATTCTCTCCATTTAGCTTTGTAACGTAATAAGCTTAAGTGTTGTGACTCCAGCCCACGCAAGATTAATTATTGTTAATATGTACTTTGTTGTCACATAAAACATTGTTTTGGAAAGTCACAATTGTCCTTGTCTGAAGAACAAAATGCCAGAAATGTTAATTAAATTCATTTTAAAATGTTTATCTTGTATTTTTAGAACTTATTTTTTGTTTTCATAATCATAATTGTATTCATCAAAGTATACATTATATTTATAGGTACTAGCTTTCCACCCGCGGCTTCGCCCGCGCAGTCAAAGAAAAACCCGCATAGTACCCGTTCCCGTGGGATTTCCGGGATAAAACCTATCCTATGTCCCGGGGTAAAAAGTAGCCTATGTCCTTTCTCAGGTATCAGAATATCTCTATACCAAATTTCACGCAAATTGGTTCAGTGGTTAAGGCGTGATTGAGTAACAGACAGACAGACAGAGTTACTTTCGCATTTATAATATTTGTTTATATACCTACGTACATATGTAAATCTGCTAATGCAGAGATAATAATAATTTGGAAAATCCAAAAGTGCACGCCTCATAATTTTTTTTTAATAAATATTTATTAATTATTATTTTTGTTTATTTAATAACAATTAAACCACATCGAATCAGACCCTGAAAAATGAAAGGGTTCTATTCCTGAGCATACTCAAGCGTAAGAGAAAAAAAAAGACTCGATTAGTAAAGTATTTCGGTCGCTATCGTGTTAACAAGAAAAAGGATCCGCACATACAGACACACGGACGTCCAAGACAGAACTTTTTTAAACTGTTTTTTAACTAGTTTAAATAACAAAAATGACATCAAAAATATCATGAACGTTAAAAATAGTGTTTTTTCTTAATATGTGTGTGTATTTATTATCTTACAAGTGCAATGTATGATACATAAAGACAATTTTAGTTTGAAAAATCAGATGTTTTGCGCGAAGTGACAGTAGTACCCACCTCAACGCTTCGCTTATGAGGCGTGCAATATAATAATAAAATCTAGCAAAAGAGGCGTTATGAGAATACCTACAAGTAATTGCTTTAGTCAATGTGTATAGTCTGTTGAAATTGCATCGATTCTTTTTAATCTGTGACACATTAAATTAATAAAACATGTTTTCTTTTAAAAATTGTCGCTAAGGCAATTGATATATTCGTTAACTTTCATTGGACATGTTTTAAACAATTATCGATGAATATTCGATGTCGTCTCGTTAAAAATAAAAGTTGCATTTTAAAACTGGTCGCAGTATAACCGCCAACCGGTATCAGTTATATTTAAAGTTTAAACGCATCAAAATAACAGTGGCTTTTGTCCAATATAAATAACATCGCGTATCAAAAACAGTAAAAGTATCAAAATATGTATATCAAAATATTTATACTACTATCATAAACTGTGAAACTTGTAGTTTGTACTACCTATACATATACCTAGCTATTATCTACTATTATGTAGGTATTCTGTGCCTTAGCTATATACCTACTCTTTGTAATGTAAATAAAAGTGGCCTATTAACTTAACTGATATTTATAAAAGATGGAAATAAACTAACAACAACCAACAAGAGTATAGTTCTGAATGTTATGATAAACATTTCTTTATTTATGGAGATTTATCAATATCTGAATTAAGTAATTACAAACAAAATACAAATACGTATATCATTTTATTAAAAAAAATTAAGAATTGCATTTCCTTAACGCTCACAAGTTCTGTTTTTCAATATTAAACAAAATGAAGAAAATCGTTGAAAAAAGTCCTGCCACGTCAGATCCTTTTAAGGGTTTTCCAATATGCAGTCTAGTTTGTGTGAAGTGTCTTAAGGCTTTCACAAACACTTACGTTGCATCTCTTGCATAGATGTTATCTTGATGGGAAGTATTTGCAACCTTATTTTCAAACGGTAGAAGGAGAATATTGGTGAAGATATAGGATATTGAACTATGGACGTATGAAAAAGGTCGTATAAAAATTGAAAATGAAGATAACTTATTTATCTGAACATACGTAACGTTTCAAAGTAAGAAAGAAAGAAAGAAAAAAAGCTATATTGCCAACAAAAAACTAAGTAGAATAGATCTCTATGTCCAGATAGATTTGATACAGCATCTAAACTATAATATACTCTCAAGGGGAATACTCTGCAGCATAATAATATAATAGCAAACAAGTAAACATCTAGTTTCGCTAACAACCTCAGCGTAGAACACGCAAACATTATTGTTACTGGCAACACAATTATAGAACACAACTGACGTCTAATAAGCAAGTGTTGCCAATTAATTCTATGATTTATTCCCATTTCCTAGAATAATTAGTATGACAATACTATTGGGTTAAAAGCTTCGCGTTTAGCGTAGAGAGCTTGTGTGCAAACAATACCTGCTTTGCCTATTGAGTCTAGGCTTTATGGTACTTGAATGCGATCTGTGTTTTTGAATATAAAGGAATATGTACCATGCCATGTGGTTGTTTCGTTTGAAAACTGTTTGGCTCGTGCATAACATGAATTGTATGGCTTCGATAATACCTCTATACCTCTACTAGGAATGGGGTCTAAGCTAACTTCATGCGTATATTCTTTAAATAATGAAGTCCCGATCTGAATTATTTATATTAAAAGCAATTATATAAATAAACACGTTTATCATTATTGTAGAGTTTTTCTTTACCTATTTCTATGCGAATAACTTTTGTGACATAAAAAGATTTATTTAAATATACATATAGGTATAAACCTATGGTATAAACAATACATTGTTATTCACGGCAAAGTTCACGATAAGAATAACAGAACGAGGTAAGGCCAGGGCTAAGGGTATCTAATCCCTGAAGGCCCCTAATATCACTTACCGCTTTCTATCCACGTCAGGGTTTTATACCTTCCTCATTATATTCCTTTTGTTCAAACTTTAAGCGATACAGTTTGTTTTAAATTATAAGGTACGAATAGATTAAATTTTTACGTTGTCTACTATTTAAAAGAATGCAGTAAGTATTGCAGTTATTATTGCTATTTTTCAATATGATCTGTAATACTTCATATTATATCACCTTAAACATTACTCGGTCATCATTTCATTAAAAATCGATCGGGTAATGTGTGATGTTACGGAGTAACTACGGAGTAAGTATCACTTCCGTGGAAGAGATGCGTGATGTTGCATTACTATTTGACGTACTGTTTTGCGCATTTATGTTATTGTATTTATTTATTTATTTATTTATTTGGGTACATCGACAGATCGCGCATACATCATTCCTTAAAAATAAATACAAAGTAAGAATATTCTAATGCTTGACCCTATTATAGATGTACACAGCATTATAAGAAAAACTAAAGATAAATGTAGTTAATGAGGATATTTCATACAACTAAAGTAAGTAAATTAATTCAATATTGCTTAATTCTAAAACGTGATGTGATATGATCTGTGCACTTTTCGTTTAAACATTGGCAAACTATCGTGAAAAATATCAAGGTTCGGAACTTTAGTGAGGTATTCATTGTAGGTTCTCAATAAGCGAAAAACTGGTGAGTTTGAACCGAGAGTTGTTCTACAAGGTGGAACGCTGAAGGTTCGGATAGGTTTTCTGGGAATCGAACGGGGAGCATTAAACATTATACTATTGAGCAAATCTGGGCTATCGATTGTTCCGTTTAACAACTTAAACAAAAATGTTAAGTCTAGGGTGACTCTTCTGTCATGAAGTTTATCCATTTTGAAAAAGGCTAATCTATCATAGTAGGGGCGTCTATGAGAAATGCCAGGTGAAATAAAGGCAAGATACCGAGTGAACCTTCGCTGTACAGCTTCCAGTCGTTGAGAGTGAACGGTGAAGTAGGGGTTCCAAGCGACACTCGCGTATTCAAGAACACTGCGAGCCATACTATTATACAGAATAATCCTGGTACTATTAAAACGGAATCCTTTTGTGTTTCTCTTTAAGAAACCAACCATCTGATTCGCCTTTTTAACAATTGTGTCAAAATGCGAATTAAACTTTAAGCTCCCATCAATCACAATACCCAAGTCCCTCATTTCTTTGACTTCTTCTATTTGAACACGATTAATATCAAAACTAGATTTAAGTACATTTTTTTTCCTAGTGCATATAAGGTGAAAACATTTTTTTGGGTTTATAATCATTTTGTTTGCTTCACACCAAGATTGGATATTATTTAGATCGCTTTGAATCAATTGTGCGTCATAAACTGAATCGACGACTTTATAAAGTTTAAGATCGTCAGCAAATAATGAAACTTGTGAGTTTTTAATAGCAACAGTTATGTCGTTGATAAAAATGACGAAGAGAATAGGGCCTAAATGTGATCCTTGAGGCACGCCTGAAGTTGCCTGGTATGATTTAGATGTATAGCCGTTAACTGATACTACCAGAGGTCTCTCTCTGAGGTACGATTGAAACCAATTAAGCAGGGGGCCCGATATTCCGTAGGATGATATCTTTTGTATCAAAACTGAGTGGTCGACTTTGTCAAAGGCGCTTGCAAAATCTGTATATATAACATCTACTTGCTTCCCTCTGTCAACATCATAAGAAAGGTTTGAAATAAATGTTACCATGTTAGTGTGTATGGAGCGTCCTTTAACAAAGCCATGCTGGTGGGGTGATATTGAGTGATGAATATGTCTAGAAATGAGCGGGGTTAGCAAGGACTCGAGAATTTTTGGGAAGCAGCTTAAAATTGCGATTGGTCGATAATTACAAACATTGCTACGATCGCCTTTTTTGAAGAGTGGGATTATCCTAGTTTCTTTCCACGATGATGGAAAAATACCAAATCTTAATGAATTATTAAATATCAATGATAAAGGAAGGGCGAGAACTTTGGCACACCGTTTAACAAAGAGTGAAGGTATTTGGTCTGGACCCGGACCTTTATTGTAGTCAAGTTTTTGAATGCATTTAAGTATTTCTGTCTCAGAAAAGGAAACATTTGAAATATTATAGTGGTTTAATGAGGAATAATTTATATGATTTGTCGGATTGTAGACCCATAACGATTAATATGATACAGTAAATCATTTCTGACTTGTATTTCTATATAATATCTTAAAGGTGAGTAAGTACCTATGTATTTAAAGACATTTTTAAATTCACTCATAAATTATCAAGAAATTATTTGGAAAATATAACAAGAAAGTATGTATTTTACTGCCTAACTCCACGTTCCACGTTTTATCCAGTCTAGTAACTCGAAGGACATTCCGTGTCTAAAAATGAAAAAAAGACGAAAGTCGACTGCGCGTTCTTGCCCCCTCGAGTGTACCTGGATACTTCATTTTATCTTTTTCCTTAAAAGTACGTTAGTTTTCAGGAACATCTTTATTTATAGCTGGGTTGTATCTAACTTTGACAACGAGTTACAAACTACACTCACTGCTACACATTAACCTGGCTTTGTGTTGCTAGGTACTTGTGTCAACAAAGAACACGAGTACTGAGTACTATGTCGTAGGTACTTTTGTCTAAGTATATTCAATTATAGTTATATCTGAGCGCGTATATTAGAAGACTTTGGGCAAGGCAAGATTGATATCACTTAGGTATTTGACCAAAATACAATTGACTTATGAAACTCCTCTGACCATGTTACATATTTAACTTTTCAAGAAAATCTACAAAAAAAATATTATGATTTATCCCGTATTTATTTTATATAAAAAAAAATATCACGGTTCAACACACCTGCCGTGTCCTACACTATACACACACTTCTTGCTTTCAATAGTTTTCAATGCGACAATTACAATTGAAAGAACTCGACAATACTTGCCGGGTTCAATGGAATTTTACCTGGGTTGCCATTTATCGCGGCTACGAGCCAACAACAATAAAATATTATTGTACTTCTAAGTTCTACGTAACGAAATCACTGTCTGCTTCACTTGTTTCTGTATTAAAAATCTGGGAATGGCCTGGGATTTGGGAATCGCTTTCTAGATTTTGTTTTATTTCTGAGCATTGGTAGTTTTATATATTGATGAAATTCTTTATAATAATTTAAGATATTCCAACAACAACAGTGATTTTACGTCTGCTTTTCATTATATTATACGTTACAACGTAAGTGTTCGATTTGTGAGTTCCTTGGTAAGATCTCGTAGAGAGAAATAAAATAAATTTTCTACGAGGTGAAAAGGAACAAAACACATCTCTTTTCGCAGTTGTTTTTGCAACTTTTACGTTATGAATAAACTGCCTAAGAGTGTACCTACGTAACCTTGCCATATACGTACAAGTTTTCGCCCTTAAACACGTTAAATATGCAAAACGACTAAGAGCTCTGCATTTCTGTTTGCAGTAAAAATTGTATTAACTTAAATAAACGTCGTTTATGTTTTCCTTGGATTGTAGCATCTTTCATTTGGCTCAACACGATACAAACTACATATTACTTAGGTATACAATACTGGGTTTCCGCCCGCGGCTTCGCCCGCGCAGTCAAAGAAAAACCCGCATAGTTCCCGTTCCCGTGGGATTGCGTCATTTTTGCGGGATAAAAAGTAGCCTATGTCCTTTCTCGGGTTTCAAAATATCTCCATACCAAATTTCATGAAAATTGGTTCAGTAGTTTAGGCGTGATTGAGTAACAGACACACAGACAGAGTTACTTTCGCATTTACAATGTTAAGTATGGATAAATGCTCTACATTATAAATTATAATGTATCTTTGTGATATGTTGTGGTGTATATTAAAAAGGAAAGAAGGATCTACGTCTAAGGAAATATGCGGTTTACACGGTTATATCCACAGACATGTATCAAGATAGACTAAGCGAGTGTATGTACTTCCCGTGTCCAAACTAAGATTATGAAACTTACTTGACGCTGGCCTACACTCAGTCCGCGCTTGCAGTTCGCCAAGGAAAGACGTGAAGCTGAATAAAGTAAAATGCCGAATTACGCCGTTATAAACTGTAGAAACTCCACAGCTGTGAGTGGCCGAGTTAGCAGAGATGTTTCCTTCCACCGGTAAGTAATTTTCTAATCAGAATATGCACTATTTATTTTAAAATCAAATAAAGAATATCTGTGGAAAACGATCGTGACAAACACGGATACCAAATCATACGAAATGATTCGGAATACATTGCGGCTTTTACTTGGCACGGTAAAGATCGAGTCGTATGATAACAAGCAATGAATAGCGTCTTCTCATTTTTCTGTTCTCATTTTTCTGTCCAATTTTGTGGTTAGTGATGTTCATTTGATGCAACAGTTCTCGATTCTAATCGATTTTATAATCGAATAGAAAAATGATAATTTGAAGGAGCAATTTTTCAGAAAAAAAGGCATAGATTTTTTTTGTCAAAACTCCTTATTGCTTAGACTATGTTTGTTTTTTCAGTTTTCCAAGTAACCCGAACATAAAAGAAAAATGGATTGATGCAACGGGACATAAAGATTGATTGATTGACAGTTTCATTACTTTCTTTCGATGGCCTCTCTAGTACGTAGTACACGGTAACTCAATGGGCATATGTAAGAAAAAGCTAAAACACATTAGTTTACTTGTTAGAATATTAAAAGGTTTATAAATTTATTTTATCATTCCTCTGTCTATGGTAATTATCATTTTTCTGTCTTGAATCGATTTAGTAATCGATTACGATTCATTTATTTAATTACCTCTTAGACATAGATCTAGTTTGATCTGATTTCTTTCGATTTACTTCGATGGGATAGGACGATACTAGAATCGCCGCGCGAGTGGCGTCCTAATCGATTTAGCGTAAAATGAAATTACCATCACTAAAAAGCGCTCGTGACGTCATAACGCGTCAAGGTCAGTACAAAAAATATAACACGCTTGGTTTTCATACAGATCGCGGTACTTGCGTAGTCTATCTATGTCTGTGGTTATATCACTGATAACTGATTAGCAATAGCCGTTGCGGTTTTATGAAGTACTATATGCTATTTACATAATTAAATATTTACCTTATTAGAAAAACGTATAAGTAAAATTAAATTAGGTTAGTAAAAAATACAAATATGCAGATACTTCGCTATAAAAATTCTCCTTACATTGGAATGTTTAAAATTAGGCCACATAATAATTGCGGACTTGAAAATAAAACAAATTTCTTGTTGTTGTTTTCATTACGACACTAATTCATTACATATCCTACTATTAGAGTATGTATTATTTTAATTTTCTTGTATGTAGGTAGAAATAAAAAGTAAAATCTTTGTTTCTAAAATTACCCTCATTTTGCTTTACTGTCCGGCCAGTCTCATTTATATTCTGTTACTTGACATTTTTTGTGAAAACTTTTTGCTCCTACTACACTTCATCTTTCGCGTTTGTACGCTTTGATCATGTATATCTATTGTTTGAAAAAAAATGTGACTGTTTTGTTTCATACGATTTTACAGAAAATTTCCGCATTAACGAAAATTTACTCTACGGCTTGAAAGAATTAGAGGACTAGATGAAAATATATAACAAGCCGATCTTCTAAATGAATTAAAAAGTTATCAAGTTTCCTTTGTTACAATATATGTAATATTCTGATTTATAGTTTGAAGAAGTATCCCCTATCTTAATGTACGCAATTATATCATCACTTATCAAGTGAAGGGTCTCAGACGGAGCAGTGAACCCACGGCAGATGTTGAGCGGGTGCATGCAAGATGCACGTGCAGGTTGCGCACGTGTAGATTCCCCTTTATTGAAGCGGTATAGAACGAGCTTTATAGTAAACGCGGCAAAGTCGAAAATACAGATAACGTAAAATTTAAGGACTTGTCAAATGTGATGGTTTAAATTATAGTATCCTGTTACGGACCTATGGACTTTTTGTATTCTCGGTGGTTAAGTATGTTTAAAAAATAAAACGTAATTAAAAATATTATTAAAAGTGTAAGTTATTTTCTAAGAGAATAGGTACCTCAATAATCATTCTTTAATCATTATACAATGAACATGAATAAGTGAAGAAGTTCACGTTTCTTTACTTTATTTTTCATTTAAGAAAAATATTGTTTACGAATACAATAGCAACATTATGAGATATCATACCCACTCAGTTAAAATATTCCTTTGAGAAATATTATTTATATAATTTTGTACGCACTCGAGGTATTTACATATTTCTTTTTCTATTGAGGTGGTAGTAAGTAAATTTTTTAAGTAAAGTTAAAGTAAAAGTAAAAGTAAAAGTAAAAGTAAAAGTAAAAGTAAAATAAAGTTAAAGTTTTTAAGTTAAGTAAAGTTAAAGTAGTAAGTATATTTTATTAAGAAAAAGTTTCCAAGACTGACTTCCAAAAAGTACATATTTTTAAATGACTAGAGAAATCTAATCTAATCTAATGACCGCCACTCATGCTAGGCTTTGCATGATGGTCGCATCTGAGTGCATGCAAGTCTTTTAAAGTTAATTTTAATATAAATAGATAAAATTATATTATCATTACATACTGGACATTATTAGTTACATTACATAATTCAGTTGTTACTTAATAGTTAAGTTGGCTAATTCTCTATGGATGTTTAAAGTAGGTACACAATGCAAATTAAAAAAGACGTGTGGCACTCGGGGCCTGCCACGGCAAAGCTATTGCATAGCATGCCTTCAAGCCACACCTCCGTGTCCGTCGGAGTGGGGAGCGTGAGGTTTTTTCGTTACGGAATTTCTCAATTCGGTCCCTGCGCTCAAGGCCCGCGATAGAAGCTATGCAATAGCTTAAAAAAAAGTTAAAAATATTACGCCATTCCCGCGTTTCTTCACGTCAGTCAGTGATAGTTACTCCGCTCCAAAGAGCATAGATCACATCGTTTTGGTACGGGACTGCAGGCGATACGTGATCCGAATTTATTTGCACCAGTCTAATAGTTTCCGTTGGAGGGAAATAAAAAGCAAAGTTCAAGACGACATTCGTTTCGAACTTTCTGGTAGGTTTTGCGTGCTTGTTGTGTATGAAAGCGTATATTTTGTCGGTTTTATGGTTATGATCGTCATTAAAGTGTATACTCACTTTTTAGTGTTGAATGATAATTTAGGTTCAGTATATATGCAAAACTGTAAAAACGTAAGCACTAGGCAGCACTTAAGTTTAATGAGACAGAAAAAATAAAAATTTACGTGCACTCAAGGGCAGGATTTTTTTTATAAAGTTTTATTGCGAACTTCAGTCTTCAAATCTAATCTCATTATACATATCTAAAATGCAAAGGAATATTACAATTATATCGCAGAAAATAAGCATAAAATTAAAACTATTTTTTTTCACCCGTTAAGATGTTCAACTGTCTTATCTAGGTAGAATTCTGAATTAAGCGCAAGCCCATTGTACAGCTATAAAAAGTATATTGTTTCTAACTAATGAACCAACAAACTTCGCGAACAAAGCCGCTACAAACAAAGAGACTCATTAAAAACTTGAATATCGATATTAACTTCTGCATTATAATATGGCGATGCGTAATTTCAGTCGGGAAATTTTGATGTTTGCAATAACAGGCATGGTTCGGGCGAAATTGCATCCTAGTGATGCAATATTTATGGTTTTTCCCTCGGGCCGTACGAATTTGAATTTGGAATTCCTTCGTATTTTACGCAGCGTCATTTGTCTATGGAAGCAATAGATACTCTATGAATGAACGGGTTTATTGCAAAAACAAGCGATTTATGTTGACGTCGTTGTAGGCGGCAGAATATGTTGAGATTGAACGAAAGGAAATATTGTAGAAGGTATATTAATATTTGATATTTTCCTCGCTTAATGCGGATATTAGGTTGCGTGTTTGTTATGTGTTGTGATTAATTTTGTTTAGAATTTATGATAACAGAAATGATGAAATAGATAAATTAGTCTAACAAGAGAGTGTTAACAAGCTGCGGTAATATTTTCTAATAAAGTAAGAGCTTTCAATTTCTCAAGAACAGACCTGCAATAAAGGGGAAATATAGAAAAAATCTGTAGCAAAATTCTTCTTCTTGAGATTCCAATTTGTAGCATCTAGCGATATTGTAGCGTGCTATTTCTGATCTAAACAATGATATTATACAATTAAGTAAAAAGGTGTAGATAGCCAGATAGGTTACCAACAAAGTCTTCGAAAACGGCACACACTATTAAAAGGGCACACACGTTTAGACGTCAACGATTATGCCAACTTATGGCATAATCCAACGATCGAGAGCGAAAAACAACTGAAGTAAAATGTGGCTAATAGCCTATCTGCACCTTTTTACTTATAATTCATTGTTTAGAGCTGAAATAGAACGCTACAATATTGCTAGATTCTATAAATTGGTTTCACTTCACTTTACCAATTCAAAAAAATTCTCGTGTCACTATCTATGGTAGTTACCACACTCCTCCGAAACGGCTGGACTGATTCTCAAAAAGTTTTGTGTGCCTATTGGCTAGATAGAGTAAGGCAGAAGGTTTCTGGGACAGCTCGTAAAATTATAATAACATTGGCTCTAAATGTATATTCTAGTTGATATTTGAATATCATTATGACGTTGTGCCCTATGTTAAATTTGTGTAATTTGATAGAGCTGTGTGCTGTGTGATCTTAGTTGAGCAAAATTGGATGACGGTGACGGATATAGGCCAATTACCGTTCGCACTAATTACCCAAGTTCCATGTTTGTTTGTTCAAACTCGTACCAAGATTTACGGTGTTCTTTTTCAAAGCGAAATGTAAATATGTACAATTGTACATAGTACCGATGTGGAAGGTTGTGTGCGCTTTTTTGTGAACGAAACGTGTAGTTTAATATAAAATGTGGTTTTATTTGAAGTGAAAGTTCTTTATCGGGGTTGGAAAAAAAATTAGTGTAACATTTTTTCGTTACGCGTGACATTTTTCCGTTACTCGCCATCTTGTTTTTATCCCTTACACGCGTGATTGACGTATTTCTGTAAAGTAGCATATAGTAAATTATTTTTTGAAAAATAAGGTCATACAGAAGTTTCACTTCTTACGTGTGTACACTAGTACACGCACACATTTTTTTTATACTTACCTCTAGGTACAAGAAATATTTAGCTAAGAGAAAATGAAAAGCTTTTAAACTTTTACAATTTTCATAAGCTTGTTCTTCGATATATCCTATAATAGACCGTACATTGCCTTTCTACTACTATTTAAGCTGAAACTGCCTTCATATTGAAAAAATTTTTCATTATCATTTTCTACAAATTAGCTAATTCTTGTTGTAGACTACAGGCCCATGTTGAAAAATGTTCATTTGAACCACCAGGTGACCTATCTAGAACGATATAAGAGCATAAAATAATAAGATTCAGCACTATGCCGTCACTTGTAAGCTGTCCAACTGAGTGCAGATGAGAATTCGAAAGTACAGGTAGAGATTATTTCCCCTTGCCTCCATGATTTTTGTACGGAATAATGGATTAAAAGCAGTACACAGAGGCCTGTAGTCTATTGACAGGTCGATGTATCTTTACCAAATACTTGTATTAGTAAAGAATTTAATTTGGAACACAAAACAATTTAAATATAAATAAATAAATTTTTTGAAGCATTGAAGCATACATTATTCTAATAATCACAGGTTATATAAATAGTACTAGTAACAAAACCAAAATCACTAATGCCTTTTATGTCAACGCGAAGCTCCAATCGCAATCCATTAATAAATCATTAATCTCCAATAATTGGTCTAGAATTTCCAGATATATTATCGGAATGTTAGTTGATCCCAGTGGAATTGGAATCCAATATGCGGGAGTGCGCAATATACTTAACTTTATTAGAAGCTATTAAACAAATGAACATCGAAAATTTGGCTACATGATAACTGCGGATTAAAGACTTCGCTTTTTGTGATTATGAATATACGGATGAGAATTTGGATATAACATAAGTAGCATATGATATTAACAGTATTGTCTGTTCAATATATCAATAATAATTAGGTGGTTACAGATTATTATGAGTGCGGTTAAATCTCCATTATCAAACTTTATTATTTACTAACTGCGCTCCGCGGTTTCACCCGCGTGGCTCCGCTTCTGTTGGTCTTAGCGTAATAGCCTTCCTCGATAAATGGGCTATCCAACACCGAAATAATTTTTCTAATCGGACCAGTAGTTCTTGATATTAGCGCGTTCAAACAAACAAACTCTTCAGCTTTATAATATTAGTACCTATACACATCCTATACATAGATTAGTATAGATTCATACATTATAATATTATGATATGTAATTGTACATTTTATTTTATGGTTATAAGTACTTTAATATCCATTTGAGTTCTGTATTTATTTTTCAGTAATGTCTGTATTTTTAATTAAAAATTCACGAAAGGCTCCAAATAAATTTGTTCATAATATTTTAATGTCAGTCTACGCTCTCATTATATTTTTATTAACACTTAATTTCGAGAAACATACGTATTTAAAATCGCCCCAACACAATTCGCAAAACAAAGGCACGGATAAATGAAATACAAATAAAACGCCAAAACATTTTTATTAATAAACAATCCGCTGGACAGAACAAAGCTTCGTTCATATGTATTGATTTTTTCTATGTTATCTGTGCAGTGTGCTAATATAAAGTTGTATAACACCTATGTTTTGTATTAATGCAATCAAAAAATTCCGATGGTGAAAGTTGAAAAACGTCAGAAGGGAATCATAAAACCAAGAAGCTTATATCTAATACACTGGAGATTTCAGTATGAACATTAACTTGTAACAAGAAAATATGACGTTGAATGACGCCTGTATGTTTTTTTATCCCTTTCACACCTAGGTAGTTAGTTAGGTGTGAAAGGGATAAAAAAACATACAGGCGTCATTCAAGGTCATATTTTCTTGTTACAAGTTAATGTTCATACTGAAATCTCCAGTGTATTAGTTATAAGCTTCTTCCATAAAACGCATCTTGTTCCAACCGAAATATTGGCAGTGAAATTAATTTATCTGTACCATACTGCAGTACTCACTATAAAACCATAGAATAATAAGTTTGTGAGAGTAGCAATGGGAATTTAAGATAGACTGAAACAAAAAGTTTACCTATACCCAAATTGCACAATATGTTAGTGTATAACAATAACACACACATGTGCAGTATACATAACATATTACGTAATTAACACACACGCACACCATCATACACACAGAGAAATTGTCGTAGCAGTAGCTAGCTACTAGTTATTATTCTGTGGTAGCAGCTACGAATAATATCTAATAGCTCTTATCAACGACTATAATAATTGAAGTAGGCATATAAAAATGTCGAGGGCAGAAATTAGTTAAGATTGAAAGGAGCAATTAAATAAAGAAGACGCGGTGTTTCTTTGAATTTATTATGGACTTAAGACTTTATTAGAGTTTTAATAATATATTTTTCTCCAACTACTCTACAGTTAATTGCGTTTCTGCGATTTGGTGCGAGCTTCGGAATGGCAATCTTGAGACTAATATATTTTTTAATAGAATAAAGTTGTAAGAAACTGAACTACTAATTAGTATCATTTAGTCTAATAATTTTATTCAGATCTTAGTAACTTACAGTAAAGGATGTAATAATAATGAAGCTTTTTTATTTGAGTATATAAATATCTTTTATAACATAAGGACTTAATTTATAATGGGAACTTTTTTTTATTATATTCTGATCTATGAAGTAATTGAAATTTACCCCTCTTCTCGATATTCAAATAACGCCTAAAAGTGCAATAT
This sequence comes from Colias philodice, assembly GCF_061535455.1. Taxonomy (NCBI): domain Eukaryota; kingdom Metazoa; phylum Arthropoda; class Insecta; order Lepidoptera; family Pieridae; genus Colias; species Colias philodice. The sequence continues at coordinate 11,210,221 of NC_143091.1, read as the reverse complement.
CGTACAGAACAAACTTCCCACGGAAAGGTTAAACGAAACAAAATAAACTTCCATTCATTATGTCTTGCATCGCCATAGAGTAGTGAGAAAATAAACAGATGTGTTGTTTCTGAACCAATTTTGAAGTCATGTTTATTTTACTAACATAACAACTTACTTGGGTGTATTCATTAAGAAAATGAAGAGCTTCAGTTTTCTTGAATATTTAAAATCTAAGGAATATAGAAAGACATATTAAAACATGAAAATTGAACATTAATTTGGTGCACTTAAAATTGCACATATATCGTTCATTACACGTTTCCATAAAGTTAATACCTCTAAATACATCTCACGAATATAAGCAACCGAATAAATATGTACCAGATTACGCGCCTTCATACTATTTTTCAAACATCTGACTTATCCCTTAAATTGTCACCCCTAGATAACTTGTGTTTATAATGTCCAAATTTGGAGGATGTGTTGGAATTAGGATAGAAAAGAGGAAAATGAAAAAAAAAATTAAAAATTTTAATTTTTTCTATTGTTTTCACTATGTCACATAAAACGGACATTGCCAATTATATGTACATGTTCGAACCGTCACATATAACGGACATTGCACATTATTCCTGCAACCGTGGTACATGAATACAATGCACATTTTCAACTCTGTAATTCAAAATTATTATCAAACTATAATTATGAACGATCTAGAATAAGCTTTTCAAACATCTGTCTTAAAATGTTGGTTAAAACTTTAACGATATCGTTAAAAATAATGGATTTTAAAAAACGACACTACCAAAAATCACAGCCTAAGAATATGCTAAGAATTGGAATAGAAATAGTATTACATAGCCTGAGAACTTATCTAATACACCAAGAAAGTCCTCTTCCCATTCCTTATATTGTACAGATTGAAATGTGTTTGCTTCATTGTATGCAAAGAAGTCGTATACCATGCTTGAGGTACCAAAACAAACAGAAAATTTAAATCGCTTTTTTTTGGATTCTTTGGCATATATTATATCCATTTTCTGCCAGTTTTTTAATTTGTAAGGTATTATTATTTAAATTTTCAAACATTGGGTGGTATTTCTGGTAAGTAACATCATGCTGTGGCTGAAGAACTACTGAGAAGTAGGGAAGATTCATCTCGCAACGCATGTAATGGCTGTAATTCTGCAGCAATAATATTTTGTTGATGGTAAAAATTCTGACTTTTTGGGTCTTCATTGTGTCTCAAATCAATATGTCGTATAATTCCGAAGGTATGGTGCTGGGGGTAAATGATTGACACTGTTATCATAGTGAAATCACTCCCGTAGGTCTACATTTCCTTCAAAATCGTCATCTCAACTCAACGCCAGACTCTTCAGCTTCCGCCAGAGGTAGGGAGGGAATTTTTTATTGATTGCCAAGTCATGCTCCTCTAAAACATATTAAAAATAGAGAAAAATATATCAAAATGATGACGTTGAAAATGGAGGGCCTTATTGGCAACGTCCGTTACATAGGACATGTGAAGAATACCCTAGTATATACTCCAAGTTGTCAACGTCCGTTTTATGGGACATCGTATATAAACTAAGATTTGTATTCCAAATATTGTAAAATATGTAAAAATTATGTCAAAATACTATACTTACAATCGTATTCTAACTAATAATATAACATTATAAGCAAAATAACCAAAATACTTACAGTTATTATCAATTTTATCGAGAGAGTCAAGAGATCCGTTTTTTGCAATTTTCAAATGGTCACCATTCGCGACTGTACTTCGCTTTGGTAAAAAAACCTACATGTACGCGAAGGACATAGCTAGTACCTTCCCAATATACCGATTAGCAAAGCTTAGGTCTGCTATAACAGCGCCAGCATGTGTGTAAATACTATGTCCTTTAAAACTGACGAAATCAATTTAAGGGTTAAACACGCTTTTTAACCGACTTCAAAAAAAAGGAGGAGGTTATCAATTCGGCCGGTATGTTTTTTTTTTTTTTTTTTTTTTATGTATGTACACCGATTACTCCGTGGTTTCTGAACCGATTTACGTGATTCTTTTTTTGTTCGATGCGGGATGGTGTCGAATTGGTCCCATAAAAATTTTATTCGGATAGGCCCAGTAGTTTTTATTTTATGAGCATTTTTGTCTGTATTTGTAAATGTTGCAAGTGCAAGTTTGAAGTCGGTTGTTTTTAACGCAGTTATTGACTTGTTATAATCCTATTTTGTGATTTCATAGCAACGATACTTTATACCGTATCTTATTTATTATTCTTTGATCGAACCTGAAATAGATTTGGTTCGAAGAATTTAATTAAACGATGCCGACATCTGATTAATTAACTTTGATGGACTTAACTACGCTATTTTGGGTAAATGTTTATCATTTGGCTGTTTATTTAGACAATTTTCCTTATTACCATAGGGCTTTTTATATTAAGTAAGATTGCTCAAAATATGAATAATAAAGATATCTTTATGATTTCTCGTAAAACTACGCTGATTTTTTAAATTCTATGAAGCTTTTTGTATATTCTATACCTATAATGAATGCTCTTGATAAACAACAATTTTCTTTGAGAATTTACTTTTTAGTATTATTATTATATCTTATATTATATATTAGTATACTTTTTAGTACATTAAAGTGAAACTTTTATATTACATCGTCTCAAACTTTTTGGTCTGTGTAGCGCATGTTGCGTGTATCGCGGCTGCCGAGTAGGTATATTTTTTTTATATCATGATACTGATACATATTCAGAAATACATATTTAATGGAACTTGGAAGAGCGATGCATAAAAGGTAATGTTTGTAACATACACTGTTTCGAAGTAAATCACACGTAACTGGTATTGGCAAACAAAATTACAACACGTCACGTTATATCCGTTATGGCAACATAATGCAATATTATCCGAGCCATACCGGGATAAAGTATTCCATATTTTACCCGGGAAAAGAAAACAGCGTTCCGGAATGTTCTAGAAGCGAAGTTTGATTATATTTGATATCTACTATCTGTGAACATACAACTAGTATTATCTAAATTAATATTCTATATTGTTATAGTTTTCCCTTCTTTTCTTTTAATTGCTTTGTTTTTTTGCATAGTATAATATCCCCTCGTACCTATGTTGAACCACCGGCTCCCGGCGGTGTCACATTTTAGCCGTGTATGTTGAACAACCGGGGGCCGGTGAGGGTTCGAGTGTTTTGTTTTTACTATAAACAACGTCATTGTATATCAACCTATCCTTTCTAACACATTACAAATGCTTAAAGAAGAAACAGGCCGGCTAGTGACGCCAAAACTTGCGCAGCGCTAGTGAAAAAAATTTAAACTAGCGTCATTCAAAACTCCGTCATCGCACGTGGTGACTACGTATTTTTGTTTTGGTGAAAACTTGTACTAATCTTAAAGTGATTCGCTGAATATTAAAAGCAACGATGGATGGGTTATTAAATATTGATTATTTATACTAATTATATAATAGTTCTGTTAATTTTCACTAAAAATCGGTCTGTAACTATCAGCATGTGCAAGGTCGAACGCGTGATAGCGATTTTATTATCGTTATATTTCAGCCAGAAATGGATAAAAAGGCAAGTTGATGTTAAATCTAAAACGTAAAACTACTTAGTTTTGATATATTTCATAGGGTAGCATTATATTTGTTTCAAAAACATGAAAATATGTAGTGAAATACGATACTACGTTGTATCCACCGGGAGCCGGTGCGTCAACAGATTGCGTATTTTTAGGATGCTACCTAAGTATGGATATGCCTCAGGAATATTTTTGTATGCATTAAAATTTTAATTTATTGCTGACTGCGACATTACCGAAATATGACCAGAATAGATGTTTTGAATGTATGATAGTAAAAAACAAACACATCTAATAAGAGTCATACCTTGAAAATATTATGTTTTACGAAAAGTCGTATCCATACTTTTATAGCCTCCAGGTACCAAAATGAAAAATTTTTTGCTACTTTTAACAACTTATATCTTGAAATATTTCCTAGAACTGTACTGTTTTGTTGATTTGTTTTGATGCTTGAATCTATCTAAATCTTAGAAAATGTCTTAAAGTTCCGTTAGTTGCAATATTTTTTCCAAAAACTATGTTTTTAAATGTACGTAATTTTTGACCCAAATTTTTGACCCATTTTTGTTTAACTCCTACTCAAGATATATATAATATAGTGCTGCGATGCTTTCGTAATACATAGTTTATAAGCTTAAGTTTCTAATAAACAAAACATCGTGTCCATATCGGCATGCGTCATTTAAAATAAGGTTGAAATACGATACCCACTTTTGATGACTCGTTCAAGTGGCGGTTTTTTGTGACGATATTAAGATCGTGTGTTGTGTAAAAAATTTGTATGGTGGCACTTGAATTTTGTGTTTTATTTTAAACCTAATGTGATAAGTTGTAAATAAAATGTCTTAATTACTTCCAAATGTTGTTTTAATTCAAATTATAACCGAAACTTATCTAAATATCACAGTACCCTATGTTGAAAGTTCTATGTTAGCTTTGATTGAGTATTTATATAGAAATGGTTGAAAGTGAATAAAGATTATTCAATTGACAATAAGATTTATAACTTGAATTAACTTAATTCGTACTAGATACGGAGAAAATCGAGTTACAGTAAAAGTCTATCTCAAAATTTCGCTGTCTGTTGACCAACCGGCTCCCGGTTGCCACGCGTTTGCGAAAATCGCGAAAATGTCATTACACATATGAGGGGATATGTAATAAGTTTTAGTTCTTGCTCAAGAAACTAGATGGCATTAATCCTTTTTATTATAAGGCCTGGTAGAAGTCGTGATATTTTTCATTCATTGGCTATGGGAACAAGAAACTAATGATGATGATGATATTTTGATTAAAGTCACACATAATATACAAACACATGTTCACAAGCTTTCACATTCATTAGCTTAGGAAGATACGTTCTTCGTAGTCATTATAATCACGTGAAAAAAATATACGTACTTAGTACATATAAAATTATTTTACGTATTTACAGCAGATGTTTCCTAACAATGTAACAAGATTCATACGTTCAGCTTAACTGGGGCCGAGCGTGGGAAAGCGTTCTTACACTCTACAATAAAACTCCCACAACAGAAGAATTTTTTATGCAAGTCCCGTCTTTAATTTAACGAAATACAGATGAGAATCCCGTGCTGTTATTACCTCCTGAGGGGATGCGAAGGCAAGAATGGTGCTCAATAATAAGATGTGTACTTAGGAAGTGCTAAACGCACATAATGATTTGATTAATTTATTTGATGGTACGCGCTAAGTTGTTTGTGTAAGGACTCTTTCTTTCTAATGCCCATTTTTGGCCAATTTTCTTTTTTATCTCACAAGTAATGGTTTGTTAGGGATGTTGTTGTAAATCCACGGTGGAATGGTACAATGCTTTCAGCCTTCAGGAAAGATCACGTTTAAATATTTATACCTATATTGATTCCAGACATGATAAACTATCATATAAAAAACGATATTTGGAATTTTATCCGCTGTAATTTCCAGCCAATACTAATATATTTTAATAGATAAACTATATATAAAACTGTCCTCTCATACAAACGAAAATTCAAATTCTATTTCAAATTGGTTCAATACAAAAACATTCGTAAAGGAAATAACTTTCTCTACAGAAATTGGATTAAGATCAAATAAATATATACAGGACTAACTCCAAACAAATTACTCCACATCCTCAATTTAACGATAGAGATCGAGTCTAATGGGAAGTCAATTAACAAACAATAACTAACTTATACCGGACCTTTTAACTTTGCTGATTGAAAAATTTCTATTCGCGGAATGTTTGCTTTTCATACAGTTTGTTGTGCGTATCGTGAATTGCTGTTATTTATTTAGCTGTCAAAACAATCACAGACAACATAATTATATTAATTTAAATAACACGCAACATAAATTATTTTATTAATCATTGGTAATGGTAATACCACGAACATACTGTATGAATTTAAAAATATTTACCTAGTTCTTTTAAATATTTTGAATTGTGAATGATAACAATCTAGATATTTGGCTCAGGTGTCACTGGTAGAGCTCCACAAACATTCAGATATTAAAAAGTACACTAGAGACTACTGTGAACCGAAACTTATATGCTTTAGAAAATAAGTTGTGTCTGCGGCTCTGGGATCTTACTCTATCATTGATTTTGACGATTATTACAAACTACATAGATAGTTCAGGCAAACGTAGACAGGCAGAAGTGGGGTTGTTAATATGTACATGCTTTATTCAAAATATAGATATTATAATATATTATAAAGATCAAATAAGTATTATTTTCCATGAACTTATTCACTTATATATTCACTTTGTGTAAAAATCTCTGTTACAACGTTATCTTCAAAGTTCCTAGTAACTCCACAATTGAATAATAAAAACTATTCGGTTGACAATGATAAATGCAGGATGTTTGAGTAAATAAAATTGTGTTTCGTAGACTTCGGGGAAAATCTAAACTAAATTTGTTTTTCGTAGTAACAAATAAGTCGCCTTTCGTCGTATAGACTGGGGTAGAAGCCTTTGAAAATAATGAAAAGATAAAAAAAATCGCAGTCGAATGAAACCCATTAGAAAAGGAGGGGAATATGATAAAAATGTAAGGAAAAATAAATTACGGTCAATCCGAGTTCGGGAAGCGGGAGGGGGGAGCTTTTAAGAGAAAAAAATGGTTTCTCTCGATTTCCGACAAAACTACAAGTCCTATAGAAAAAAGTTCAATGGCAAAGTTGTAGGTAATTAAAAGTTCTACAACTTTTGTATTCACAATTTTTTCACATAACCTAGTAATTTAGGTGAAAAATTCAAAAAACCAAGTTTTTGGTCTTTTATTTCTATCTACTTCAAAGTTTATTTTTTTTCTACGAAATTTGGTGGAAACTTACTTTATTATGTCCCAAATACACTGTAATTTATTTGATTGAAAATATTTATTTTTTTCGCCTTATTTTGAATGAATACCAAAAAAACAACCTAATTTTCAATCGAAAAGTCACCCGTCAAAATATCAGCTTTTTTCAAAAACTTGGGGTGCCTTTTATTCATTGAAATCTCTACTTTCATATGGTGTAAAAAAAATAAACACCACCATAGTAAATGTTCTCAGGAAATGCATACAAACAGTTTGAAAATTAGCTTTTACTAAATCAGGCACACTTCTTGAACTCTATATCTTCTCTTGTATCGGCTTTTCGGTAATATTTCAAAAGAAAAATAATTATCTGTTCTAAGTTTAATATTTTACAGCATATTCAAAAGCAAAATGATGTCGATAAAAACATTTCAGGTAGTTCGAGAAGTGTGCCTGATTTAGTAAAAGCTAATTTTCAGACTGTTTGTATGCATTTCCTGAGAACATTTACTATGGTGGTGTTTATTTTTTTTACACCATATGAAAGTAGAGATTTCAATGAATAAAAGGCACCCCAAGTTTTTGAAAAAAGCTGATATTTTGACGGGTGACTTTTCGATTGAAAATTAGGTTGTTTTTTTGGTATTCATTCAAAATAAGGCGAAAAAATAAATATTTTCAATCAAATAAATTACAGTGTATTTGGGACATAATAAAGTAAGTTTCCACCAAATTTAGTAGAAAAAAAATAAATTTTGAAGTAGATAGAAATAAAAGACCAAAAACTTGGTTTTTTGAATTTTTCACCTAAATTTTTAGGTTATGTGAAAAAATTGTGAATACAAAAGTTGTAGAACTTTTAATTACCTACAACTTTGCCATTGAACTTTTTTCTATAGGACTTGTAGTTTTGTCGGAAACCGAGAGAAACCATTTTTTTCTCTTAAAAGCTCCCCCCTCCCGCTTCCCGAACTCGGATTGACCGTAATTTATTTTTCCTTACATTTTTATCATATTCCCCTCCTTTTCTAATGGGTTTCATCCGACTGCGATTTTTTTTTGTTTCAAAAATTATCTACTCTAGTCTAGTAGTAAAAAGCTGTGGTTTTCTTTTATTGAGCAGTATTTATTTCTATGTGAACTACATAGAATTCGTTGAAATTCGAAAGTAATTAAATTTATCATTGTTATTATAGTGTAGTAGGAGTTAAATACGAACAATTTCATAACAAATATACACGCATTAGCGCAATCATTCAAAAGCTGCAATTCGATATTAAATTATATTTGGATAAAGAATTAATCATTCAAAATTATCAAATGGTTTGCGGTGCATTTGATATGAAATATATATTATACTAGCTTTCCGCCCGCGGCTTCGCCCGCGTTTTCTAAGAAAAACCTGTTCCCGTAGGATTTCCGGGATAAAACCTATCCTATGTCCCTTCTCGGGTATCAAAATATCTTTATACCAAATTTCATGCAAATTGGTTCAGTAGTTAAGGCGTGATTGAGTAACAGACAGACAGAGACAGACAGAGTTACTTTCGCATTTATAATATTAGTATGGATGCGTGCCGAACGTAATTTTGAGTTAATTCAAAATCGAATAATTTATTTTTCTTAATCTGTTTTCACAAAGAGGTTTGAATTTCGATAAGTCGATTGAAAATTACATCGGCTCCACAGATCTTATTCCATTTGACAGTGACAGATGCGAAAATGGGAAACGGGAAACGAGATATCTGTGCCATGCTGTGGAATTGGCGGGAAATTCTAAATAGTAAGGAAATAGTTTTATAATACTTACTCGCATATACCTAAATTGAAAATTTTATAAATGAAAATTAAGAATTGGTAACAAAACTTTTGCTGTGTAGGGAATTTCGGTATACTCTGTGGTAATACTCATTAGAGAAGGTAAGTACGTACTTATCTGTTAGGTCAGAATCACATTATAAAAGGCAATTAAAATTAAAATGAATGGTGTCCGGCTTAATTTCCCAGTTCCAGTGTAGGTATAGTATTTAAAACATAAAAGTTAACTCGATGCTAAACTTTTACGACTCCACACTTGCGGTAGTACGAAATGAGCGAACAATTCCTAACTTATACTGGACCTTTTAACTATAATATAAACATTAAATTTGCTTAAATTAAATTTCATCAAACTTTTGGTCGGTCAATATCCATCATTCAACGTCAGTAATTACTAATTAAGTTTGTATAGTGTAGGATCTCATTCGAAAGTACATATTTTGGGATTTATGAAGACGTCCTTTTATGAAGTCTTAACTTTACACAATAAATAAGGGAACCGTGTTAATTCTCTAAAGTATAAACCAAGTATTTGAACTTTCAAATATATATCGTAACTACTTGTCTGGCAAACTTTCTTCTGCCCTACTCTTGACTTAGGGCTATGAAAAATATATGTTGGCCGATTATCAGATCTACCAAATAGGCATTCAAAATCTCACGTGAATGGGTCCAGCAGTTTTGAAGGAGTATGGTAACTAACATTGTGACATGAGAATTTTATATACATAGAGATTAGGGAGCCGTGTTAATTATCTTAACTCGGATATCAAGTTGCAAAGACATATATATATCGTAATTCATAGTTGGATAAACTTGGACATATCAGTTACGACCCAGTCTAGTAGGAAGCTGTCCCTAGTTCAGACACAATGGATGCAATATCTGGACCGATTGTATTGCTAATACTCTGACCTGGATTGCATCTGGCGATCTGGGCTAGATATAAAATGTGTAGGTCACAGATGTAAATAAAAATGATAGTTGAATGAATAAAAAGCCATGAATATACATAGTCTTGTTGGTATATCAAATTAAAGGGTTATCAGTTCAGTAGTTATAAAAAACAAATACAATAACAATTTCAGACTAATTATTTTAAATATTACTTCGATACATGGATACAACGGTACCACGATCTTTTTGTTTTTATACCTCATCTTATCTGATATTACCTACATGTTCCCATTTGCCTTCCCAAAGTATATCTTGATATAGATACATTGAATTATGTATGCAATTAAGTTATATGACATGGAAGATGGGTGGATTACATTAAGTTAAATAGAGATTGTGACGAAATATTAAATCCTGTTCTTATCCCGCCATAAATCCCTTTTATAGGGTCCAATTTAAATGAAAGCAATCTTATTAACATTTTTATAACCTTATAGTTAATGACCTTCCTATAATAAATATCATAGCTGTACATTTTTTTCTACTTTGTGATAATTTTCAATATAAACTTTTTAGTTTTTGTTTTCAACCGAATTCCCCAAACACAAAGAGTTTCGTGTTCGGTGTTTATTTTTATTAACCCCAGCGAGGTATTATAAGTTTTAACAAGGTAGCTTGATAGTTTATATCTATGTGTATGTGTGTTTGTTTGTGTCGTGTTTGTGAACCAAACTTTTTGGTTTAGCCTCTTGATGATACTTGAACTTTAAACAACCGTCTCTACTTATTCTTCTTATATTTCTTGATATATTTTGTTGATTGTGTGATTAAAAACAATCGATCATATTCTTCTTTTATCGCTGCTAAATATCACTACATAGTATAAAACAAAGTCGCTTTCCCTGTCCCTATGTCCCTATGTCCTTATGTCCCTATGTCCCTTTGTACGCTTAAATCTTTGAAACTACGCAACGGATTTTGATGCGGTTTTTTTAATAGATAGATTTATCGTGACAAAATCAAACGTTTATCTCGAGAAAAAAAGAGCGCCAAAAGTGGTTTATCGCAGATAAAACCAAAACTAAAAGTAATTACACAAAATGCTCTGACAAATATCTTGCAAATGTTTTAATATAATTGTTTATGAAAAAAAAATCATAATAAGTATTACCATGTCAAGTAGAAAACGTAAAAGTGTGAAAATTAGAGCTAACTTGGTGATTTTTTTTTATCGAGTAAATTTTAATATTTTATGTTTTTGATTAAACAGAATCGTTGAACATATCATCTAGTTTGATATATATTTTATTTTTTAGATTTGGTCTTGCATATTACACGTATCATCTAATAGAAGATTGGTTATTTTGCTTTATGCGCCCCCTTAATACCCGTACGAAGTCGGTGCGGGCCGCTATGTCATATATTATGTACATTGTACAACGTTCACAGTTTTTCTGTAGTGTATTTAGTATCAGCATTGCACCCGTGCGAAGCCGGGGCGGGTCGCTAGTGTAAAATAAAAATCAAAATCAAAAGAGCGGAAATGATCTAAACATATCATTAAAATGGACATTCTTAACGGTATTGATTCATAACGGTATTCAAGTTTTCATGACAAAGGAGATTTTGAGCCATCCCACTTATAAATAAAGCCTTTGGAAATAGCTGATTGCGTTACTTCGTTTACCATGAAACTGACGGTCCAATTGAATATGTATTGAACCAAACCACATCGACCTAGAATCGTAGATGCGAGATATTTCCTTAGGAGTTGGAGTCTGATTTTTAAAGTCGTTCTTTATTCATCAAATGTTTGGTTTAGATTGTGATTGTTAAGGTTTTGTAGGTCTTAGATAATGTTTTCCAAGGCATTATTGATTACGAAATAAGTTAATTGTAAATTGTCATATGCTAAGTAGACTAAAACAGTAGTAATTTTAGTTTTGTAACTTAGTTTTGGGCGACCTTCTGAAACCCAAATGAAATAAAATAAACACTTAAACAAAAAATAATAATTAAAAAGACAATTTGTCGTCGTAATACTTTATAACACAATCAGTGAAAAGCAGGGCCGTCTTAGACTATGCCGGGGCCCTTGGGCACACAAGAATTGGGGGCCCTTTGAAATATAAAGATTAAATTTGGAAAATCCAAAAGTGCACGACTCATAATGCTCATTTAATTATGAAATAAAAAAACAGTCTTGTAGTTTTCGTTTTTTATTAATTGCAATTAAACGACACTGAATTAATTAATCATTTGCATTCAGTGACCTACAATCGTCGATTAGAATATTTAAAAAAAAATTTAACTCAAATGATGGATTTTTTCACAAGTTATAGTGTTTTCAGGTTTCACACATGACGGACAGGAAAATTTTTTGACCTATTTCGGTGTTTTTTTCCAATTCTATTCAAGTAAATCAATTTTTAAAAAGTATGGGATTAATCTCCATTAAATTATCTCGACAATAGTATGCAAAATATCTTGATTCCGTGAACTAACAAGGCTATAATAATAAGAATAGCTGCAAAAATGAGGCGAAAAAAATTTTTCGATCGTAAAGCACTCTCTGATGCTTCGCATCATGAGTCGTGCAAAATCAAACTAGGTATACAAATTTTTTCCCACAATTATATATGTTTTTGCCCTAAATTGAAACTTAAAGAAGTAATAAGAAACGAGAAAATTTCTATGTAAAATTTTTGCTCCATTTTTTTTATAAATTTTACAAAAAAGTTACTTCTGACCAATCTTGTATATATGGTCTTTTGAGGACACTTTTTTTCCTTATTTTTTAAGAAATATTTTAAGAATTACTTTTTCAAATTACCTTTCTCTTTTTCAAATTTATCTTTTTAATTAGCATCTGGATTTTTTCTTTCGTAGCCGTTTCATATTGATCAAAATTATTGCGTGCGTTATTGACATAATTTATTCAAGGCCTAGGGGGCCTAGGCAAATGGCAAAAGTCAAAACGCTTGTCATCTATTCGTATAGAAATGGTCCGGTGTGAACAGAGTTCACTAAATTCTAGGACCTTTAAAACTACAAAATTTCATATCCAGCAGAAAATTAGTAAAATTGTTCAAAGGATTACTAAAAAAAAATACAAAATTAACTGTCATTCCGGTACGTGAATTAAAAAACATATTCCAGGTTATAATTTATAAAAAAAATAAAATAGGTGATTTCGCGATTTATACTGAAACGATAAGTTTTATCATAAAATCATTTAGGTGTGAAGTGATTTAAGAAACGTGTGCATATTATAAGGATGGGATGAGTTTATAAATCGTTATATCTTAGAAAATAGTAGGAAGCTACATCTTAGGAAAATAATGTATTGATTCTTCTAAATCTGTCATATAAAAGTGGTTATATGATGAAACTTACCGTTTCGGTAAAAATCACGAAAAACCTATAGGTATATTATTTATTGACTTTTAGGAAAAAATTTTTCCTAGTAACAGAAGGTCGGGAAATTTTAAAATATTTTTAAGTGGATTTTCTTTAGGCGCGTTGGGAGTAAAATTTCAAGGTCGCATCATAACAATACCGTAACGTCATGGAGTAATTCAACGATTTTGGTATCTTATAATCTTGCCAAAGAAGTGGGCTATTTAGCACCGAAATAATTTTTCTAATCGGACCAGTAGTTCCCGAGATTAGCGCGTTCAAACAAAAAAACAAACTCTTCAGCTTTAATATTAAGTATAGATTGTGTTTTTAATAATTTTACCAAATTTCGGCTGGATGGGAATTTTGGCCGTGGTCGTCGTCGTCCTTGGTAGTGTGACCGAAACATTAGCAAAACGTCAAAGCTTATATCAATTAGTATCAATAGCGGATTCTATTCTCTAGCGTTTCTGCCACTTGTCTAGAGGCCCAGAGATTAAAGTTTTGTCACAACGCCCTTGTCTGCTATTCTGTAAACTTAGACGTCTTGTTATTAATTTTCATAATTCCCAAAATAATTCAAGTAAAAATATATTATATTACGTTAATAAGTAAATAAATAATTCGAGTAAATGTCTGATAAGTTAATAATTATAATTATGGTGTTTGAATCACTCGAATTATTCCTATACATAGATGTTTTGATTCGAATAAATCTGAAAATGATCTGACGTTCTGGCAACGAGTAAAGTGTATTGCTTTTTAATAAAATATTTTGAGATTTATGTGAGAAAAATTGTCAGTCCTACATCTCCTCCAGGGGCCCCCTGACGATGGGGGGCCCTGGGCACTGGCCCCCTGTGCCCCTATGGTAAAGACGGTAATGGTGAAAAGTCAATACAAAGTAAATGCTATGAATTCAAAATTTATCCATGTTAACTGAATTAATAAGCAGGCTTTTGAATCGATTCATTCATCATTAATTCATATCCTTTGGAATTAATTTAGATTTAGCGTGTTGTCGACATTCTCAAAGGAAACTAAACTATTACAATAATTGATTGTATAATATATAGCCTTAAGATATATAGAATAGTTTGAAATCAACTCATGTTATGAACATATAGAGAATCTACTGTAAGGTTACTTACTTTATTAATATTTCAGGAAATTGGTAACGTTCTTCACCTTAACATTTTTTAATAAGAAGCAATAGTAAACCAAACCAAAGGAAAGAAGAAAACTGCTGTTCTTAGCTTGAATCTCCCAGGTACACTATAAGTTAAAGCAATCACAACAAGGCTCGTAAAACTTTGATCAAATCTAGGCCAGTGATGAAACTTTATGTTAATTTCTCTAATCATCTCAACCACGAGTGGAGTTTGCTCAAGTTTCATTATGATCGCAGCCTTCTAATTGGACTTACTAACTTTATTACTTAGTGATATGAATTCAAATATAATTCAGCTAGCAATCTAGCTTGAACTCATATATTGAATCACAGGTTTAATTGTTTCAGTTGTAGAAGAGGAAGACGTCGAAAAGTGGATAATATAAATTATTCAAATCGGACCAGTAGTTCCTGAGATTAGCGCGTTCAAACAAACATACAAACAAACTTTTCAGCTTTATAATATTACATAGTATAGATAAATACGAGATGCTTAAATTTCAATAGCAGAGTATTGATTGAATTTGTAACTTTTCTAGGTCACTGAGTTATTAGAGCCAAGCAACAGGTGTTTACATTATTCAAATTGTTGCTCTAGATTTTCATTCACAATTCTTTTATTGCCGATTGAGGGTTTATAGAATGCCTTTTAACGTTTGGGTCGAGTTTAATAAAATATTATTTTCAAAGCTTACACTTGTGACTCGACTTTAGATAAATCGTATTGTCGATACGATACTAATAAGTATTATAAATACAAATGTGAAGAAAGGTGTAACTGAGGAACGTATTTGGGTGGATTTTTGGCGATCTATGTATTATATTATATAGGAAAGGAAACGAAGAAATAATATAGAGCTAAAATAAAAACTTTAAAGTACTGGAAGATGATTAAGGAAAAGACAAACATTTTTGCCCCCAATTTGTGATAGAGCAATATAGAGCAAGATAGAAGTAAATCGTTCCTTAACTAATTCACACAAAATTGTTTCCAAAACTCGACAAAAGGTTAAAGGACCACTTCATTCGTATCATCGAGACAGTCACAATATACAATACAACATTAAAGCAGACCCGGAACGCTTGCAAAGTAGGCTAGCTCCCCTGCCACCTTTGTGCTATCACATTCAAGTGACTATTCACTGCATGTTATTCACTTCAGAACTAGATCTCTTGGTTTTTGGTTCATTGGGTCATTTAGAATGATTGTTGGGAAGTATATTTTGTCAATTAAGAGGAGTGCTTTTGTTAGAACAAAAGTGGAGTCACACAATATAATGTAGAACAATGTTGAATAATATGCCGTAAGAATAATAATATACCTACTTATGAATCACTTTGTTTTCTATTTCAACGACCTGAAACAAGCCAACACAGATGAAAAAAACCTCGTTTATTTAAATAAAGTGTTAAGTGTGTAATTTTTGTAGTCTATAATTCCTTACCTTTATATGATAATCGTTAAAACTGTAACATATTAATCTTTAAAAAACTGTATAATTAATTCTATTATAAGCTTTTACATCGAAATACTATAAGCATTTAAAATATTCTACTTGTAACGAAGTAAAAAAAAAACGCATAGTTTAAATAGCTACTGAACTTAATATTAACGCTATCTTATGTCACGGAATCCTTTTTGCTTCCAGGTAGTATTTTTTTATCGTTTCCTGTAAAAAATCTTCATTATTTCGCTCATCCGTCCTTCCTTTATATAAGGCTTCGAAGAATGTAAAAGTTTTTATATGGCTTTATCTATACAAATATTATAAAGAGGAAAGGTTTGATTTTTTGTTTGTTTGTTTGTATGAATTGAATAGGCTCCGAAACTACTTGGCAGATTTGAAAAATTCTTTCACTGTTGGAAAGCTACATCATTTCTGAGTGACATAGGCTAGGTTTTATCCCGGAAATCCCACGGGAACGGGAACTATGCGGGTTTTTTTTTTGAAAACGCGGGCGAAGCCGCAGGCGGAATGCTAGTTACTTATAAGTTGAATTTTGCAGCCTACTGTAATATGAGCCTTGTATTTTGAGAACTAGAGTGCAATATTTGTTTTAGTATTTGAACACTACCGGATTTCGGACGGTTTTTAACGCTTTTTTTATATTTTATAAATAAATTGTAAATCTTGAATTGAATTATACTTTCATAATATATTCAAATAGGTGATAATAAGGCGTGGAAAACCTAGAAACGGAACTAAAATGAATGTTGTATTTTCTCAATGAGTTTGGGTTAATTGCCACAATATGTCCAATATTGTATTATTTTAGTATCTAGGTTTCATAAATGTATGCTATTTTTGTAGGTATGTACAAAAATATTTAGATGTGTCCCAGTTGTTTCGTTTTACAGTAAAACCCTAGCTTAGTTTGGGTCGGTTTTGGCGTTGCGTGGAATATCCGATATTTTTTTTATAGATTATATGTTGTATAAGTTTCTAATAATTTGGTTTTGTAGGTACTTGTGGTACTAGGCAAGGTGAAGGTCGTCGTTTCGAATCCTTCCTCTTGATCGAAATTTTTTCTATTCCTTAATTTTTTTCTAATTCAGAAGTGTTTTTATTTTTGTACTTTCGTAGGTACATAGTATTTGTAATATACTAATAATTAGTAGATGTTGTTTAAAAAGCTTGAGCCTTGAAGCATCACTTTATCCATTAGACACTTCGCGGAACACTCGGGGTGTATATTTAAAATTTAATAAAGCCTCAATATCTGCAAGATTACCGTTAGCTACTTCCCTTCGTGTCTTACCTGCCTGTACCGACAGCAGCATTCAGAATATTATATTTTAGAATTAATTAATGGTTTTCCTGCAACATTGGATAGACCATTAAACTTGTGTGCAAATTACTGTTAAATTCTATCATAACATCAAACTATAATTTAATTTAAATCAAGTTGATGATCAAGTTATAATTTTCCTGTACATGTTATTTTAAAATAGAATTGTTTATAACATATTTCATAACATCCATCAAAAACCTTTTATTCTCTTTAACAATAAATAACTCAGAAAGCATTTAAAAAAAATTCAACTGCAATATCGGATTATCGGATATTGGAATAACGCAATTTCTAAAATGATCTGTAACAGTCTAAAATTACAAAAAAGGGTCAGCTGCGGGTTTGCGATAAAAAACAAGGCCCGGCGCGGTGCAACCAATTATGAGTTATTATAGAGTTATTTTCGTTCCAAGATGATTTCTAAGTCAGTACCTAATGTGATACAGATGGTACTAATCACTAGATGACAAGGTCTGGGTATCTTTATGTAACACTTCTAGTGTATTATTAATAAGGATAATAATTTGTGCCTTCTAAAACAGGCACAATTTTTGATTATAGTTAACTAGCTGTGCCGCGCGGGCAAGTACATATTTTTAAACCGACTTCAAAAAAGGAGGAAGGTTCTTAATTCGACCGGTATATTTTATTTTTTATCTTTTATGTATGTACACAGGTTTCTGAACCGATTTACGTGATTCTTATTTTTATAGCTCATGTGTTATTCTGATACCTACATATAATTATCTAATGTTACTGTAAAGTTTCATCCAAATCCGACTAGGTATTCGTTTTTCGGAAAAGTGTAACAAACATACAAACTTTAGCATTTATAATATTTAGTAGGACATACTCTATGTCAGAGTCCCGCCAATGCTGCACCAAAGCAAAAATCAAGTATGTACTTATGTATTATGTAATAGTAATAACAAAGATATGCACTGTAACTTTTGTTATTTAAATTACGACTTGCATTTCAAGTTTTCCCTCGCGTCTCCAGGGCCGTCTTAGACTATGCCGGGGCCCTTGGGCACACAAGAATTGGGGGCCCTTTGAAATATAAAGATTAAATTTGGAAAATCCAAAAGTGCACGACTCATAATGCTCATTTAATTATGAAATAAAAAAACAGTCTTGTAGTTTTCGTTTTTTATTAATTGCAATTAAACGACACTGAATTAATTAATCATTTGCATTCAGTGACCTACAATCGTCGATTAGAATATTTAAAAAAAAATTTAACTCAAATGATGGATTTTTTCACAAGTTATAGTGTTTTCAGGTTTCACACATGACGGACAGGAAAATTTTTTGACCTATTTCGGTGTTTTTTTCCAATTCTATTCAAGTAAATCAATTTTTAAAAAGTATGGGATTAATCTCCATTAAATTATCTCGACAATAGTATGCAAAATATCTTGATTCCGTGAACTAACAAGGCTATAATAATAAGAATAGCTGCAAAAATGAGGCGAAAAAAATTTTTCGATCGTAAAGCACTCTCTGATGCTTCGCATCATGAGTCGTGCAAAATCAAACTAGGTATACAAATTTTTTCCCACAATTATATATGTTTTTGCCCTAAATTGAAACTTAAAGAAGTAATAAGAAACGAGAAAATTTCTATGTAAAATTTTTGCTCCATTTTTTTTATAAATTTTACAAAAAAGTTACTTCTGACCAATCTTGTATATATGGTCTTTTGAGGACACTTTTTTTCCTTATTTTTTAAGAAATATTTTAAGAATTACTTTTTCAAATTACCTTTCTCTTTTTCAAATTTATCTTTTTAATTAGCATCTGGATTTTTTCTTTCGTAGCCGTTTCATATTGATCAAAATTATTGCGTGCGTTATTGACATAATTTATTCAAGGCCTAGGGGGCCTAGGCAAATGGCAAAAGTCAAAACGCTTGTCATCTATTCGTATAGAAATGGTCCGGTGTGAACAGAGTTCACTAAATTCTAGGACCTTTAAAACTACAAAATTTCATATCCAGCAGAAAATTAGTAAAATTGTTCAAAGGATTACTAAAAAAAAATACAAAATTAACTGTCATTCCGGTACGTGAATTAAAAAACATATTCCAGGTTATAATTTATAAAAAAAATAAAATAGGTGATTTCGCGATTTATACTGAAACGATAAGTTTTATCATAAAATCATTTAGGTGTGAAGTGATTTAAGAAACGTGTGCATATTATAAGGATGGGATGAGTTTATAAATCGTTATATCTTAGAAAATAGTAGGAAGCTACATCTTAGGAAAATAATGTATTGATTCTTCTAAATCTGTCATATAAAAGTGGTTATATGATGAAACTTACCGTTTCGGTAAAAATCACGAAAAACCTATAGGTATATTATTTATTGACTTTTAGGAAAAAATTTTTCCTAGTAACAGAAGGTCGGGAAATTTTAAAATATTTTTAAGTGGATTTTCTTTAGGCGCGTTGGGAGTAAAATTTCAAGGTCGCATCATAACAATACCGTAACGTCATGGAGTAATTCAACGATTTTGGTATCTTATAATCTTGCCAAAGAAGTGGGCTATTTAGCACCGAAATAATTTTTCTAATCGGACCAGTAGTTCCCGAGATTAGCGCGTTCAAACAAAAAAACAAACTCTTCAGCTTTAATATTAAGTATAGATTGTGTTTTTAATAATTTTACCAAATTTCGGCTGGATGGGAATTTTGGCCGTGGTCGTCGTCGTCCTTGGTAGTGTGACCGAAACATTAGCAAAACGTCAAAGCTTATATCAATTAGTATCAATAGCGGATTCTATTCTCTAGCGTTTCTGCCACTTGTCTAGAGGCCCAGAGATTAAAGTTTTGTCACAACGCCCTTGTCTGCTATTCTGTAAACTTAGACGTCTTGTTATTAATTTTCATAATTCCCAAAATAATTCAAGTAAAAATATATTATATTACGTTAATAAGTAAATAAATAATTCGAGTAAATGTCTGATAAGTTAATAATTATAATTATGGTGTTTGAATCACTCGAATTATTCCTATACATAGATGTTTTGATTCGAATAAATCTGAAAATGATCTGACGTTCTGGCAACGAGTAAAGTGTATTGCTTTTTAATAAAATATTTTGAGATTTATGTGAGAAAAATTGTCAGTCCTACATCTCCTCCAGGGGCCCCCTGACGATGGGGGGCCCTGGGCACTGGCCCCCTGTGCCCCTATGGTAAAGACGGTAATGCGCGTCTCGAAGTAATAACAAGTTATATGAAAACGAAATTATTGCACCCAATTTACATTTTGCATTCAGTTTTCAGATGAACTAACATTCAAACAGCAATTTCACTTTACAATACGAATAGTTGTTAACAAAACTCTTTTCAACCATTTAAAATGACCGACCATTGACCGAAGCTGCGATTTGAGAAATTTTTGAGCTTAGCAAAGAATCAAATGTTTTGCCAGAGTAACCACTTTTTTATAAATCAAATGTTTTATGCATAAGTTTCATATTCAATATTTGGGGTCCTTCACTGAAATTCCGTTTTTATAAAAAAGGGACATATTATATTATTTGCCGAGTTTAAAGAATATTGCTTACCTAGGCAAATTAAAAAAAAGACTTTTTCACTTTGTCGTGTAGATATTATGAAGATAAGATGCCTCTTCGTGTTTACAGTTTTAAAAAAAGATCACAGATTAAAAAGCAAGTGCTGAAACCGTAAAATCGTATATAGCCGCTATAAAATAGATCAAAAGTGAAAAGTTATTTATTATCTGTAAGGAAACTGAAGCTCATTGTTTACGGAATGTTTGTTTTGTGGATACTCTTTGCTTTGCTCCGTAAATCAATTGCCTTCCTTCCTTTACGTCGATAAATATCTACGCTTTTTTCCGTTTTTGTAAAAAGTTTCAAGATGCTTGCGTGATAATTTTGCTTAACTGCGAATTGAATTTTTCTGTTGAGCAAGTATTTCTAATAGAAGGATTTATTTTTAATTTTGAGAATTTTATAAGGTTTACAAAACTTCTATGTGGATAGAAGCAACTTATCATTTTTATTATACTTCCTGGCGAAGCTGACACGGCGAACTTAGTACAACTATGAATTTTCGTCGTAATTTTGAGAAATTTTGTGAAATTTAAGAATTTTAAATAATAGGAGTTCTGTTATAAGTAGGTACTACATAAATACAAAAATGCTACGAGAATGAAAATCCGTTGTTCCTGTCTTATTATTTAAGTTATAATTGACTTTCTTATTTACGAACATAACATATAAAATTTTCGTGTTGCGGTGTTTGTAGTTAACTGTTAAACTCCTCCGAAACGTCTTGACCGATTCTCATAAAATTCTGTGTGCACATCGGTTAGGTCTGACAATCGGACAACGTCTATTTTTAATAAGGACAGCTAGTATAATTATAATTTCATACCAAACAATACACGCTTAATTCAACACATTTTAATCTTCTTCAACATATTTTGAAGTGAATTGCTAGCGTGCTATACTGCGAGATCTCCGCTTTTGTAAATTGCTACAATTCATTGCATCTATTTAAATAGGACTGAGCAATGTAATCTGAAACGGAAACTTTGAGTTCCGCAACAAGATTCCAAACTATTCTTACCGTACTTCTAGCAATTAAAGAAGAGTTTCTAATGCGATTTTATTCGGAATGTTATTCATTGTGATGTTACTTTCATATATTAGTATGTGTAGTGTTATTTAATGCGATGTTTGGTTCATCAGAATATTAGTTTCTTACCGTTATAGTATCGTCATAATCGGTTGAGACGTTTCCGAGATAAGCAGGACGGGTGGTTATTGTTTTTTTTTTCATGACAAGAGCCATTCCATTTATTTGCTTAGATAAATTAAAACTATCGAGTCTATGATCTCCGTTCAACAGAGCCTTTTTCCTGTATATAATTTGACGCCTGTCCAATATACATTTTGTTTTCAAACCAAATTTCAAACTTCAAAAAAGTCCTTCAAAACCGGGGAAGCCGAAACAGTTATCATAAATAGCCGGCTTTCATAAATTCTCATACCGTATTCCGAGGAAAGTTGCGGCAAGCTACGTTCTTCCAACCGGAGATTCCCAAGACGTACAGTCGTAATAAATCCCCGGTATAATAACTGTGACACTCGAAATAATTCTGCGGCGAACATCCAGAGTTGGGTTACGATTATCTTGTAAACTTGCGCACATGTCCCTTGCGTGATAAGAATATGCCCCCAATTCTGAGGGTCCTTGTATAGGCATTAGATTTGATATATGCTACAGTTCAAACCCGTTATCTTAGAATGCGTCTTCCCTAGTTAGAACTAGTTGTGACTAAATGCCTTTGTTATCCTTCTAACGGAAAATGGCTTTTAATTATAACATATAGAAATATGTACGAGTGGTCAAATGTTAAGTTACTGATCATTAGTTGGGCATTATGGGAACGCCAATAGGATTGTGACTGCTAATCCCGAATCCGGATATAATAAGAGGATACAGCATAGGGATAACACACTGAAAATGCACGTTTACAGGATGTATTCTTTGTCTTCATAAATGTAAGTTATAAATCACTACATATTATTGGCATTTAATATACCTACCAATACAAAATCACGTATACACTGTGAAGTATAGCTAGGAAGTAAACAGTGAACACCGTTACGATTAGGGCGTTAGATAAATTATAAATATAACTAGAAATAAGAAAAATATTAAATTTTTGGCAAGATCTTATACCAAGTTAAGTTATAACGTGCAAACTCACGAACAGCTTGGACAGACAATCGTGAAACCGTTTTGACACGCACAAAGCCAAGAGCTGAATGATTTATGAATGAGGATCCGGAGTGAAGGCTCCGGGATCCTCATTATTGCTCTCTTATACGGATTTATTCCTTTTTTCTAATTTATAGATACGTTTCCTTTGGGGGAAGCACTATTTGCGATTTGCGAAATATGTATAAAGAAGAGGATGAAGGTCGTGGGAAATGTACAATAATACTAAGCTTATTGCTAAAAAATTAACATAATGGAGAAAGAAAAGAATAAACATAAAATAAGAATAATTAATTTAGAAACCATGGCTTGACTTAAAAACAATTAAATCTTTAAGTTTTCGGGTCAATATACTTAAATTCCATTTAATCTTATTCTTAGTGATTAATTAAATCTTTTAAAAAACTGTATTGTACTACGAACATTACAAAAATATGCTACATGTTCTCTGCAGGTCACGTGCTTACAGAGCAGATTTATGGTCCCAAGTGTAGCTTGCTTTACAACTTAAAATATCTTGAGAGATATCAAAATTTCATTTAATATTTATATATGTAGGCAAGGCAAGAGTAAAAGCACAGGTAATGTACCTAACGAGAAGCGCAAAAGAAAATTTGCACTCCTGATTTTTGCAGTGCATTTTTCGTTAGATTTGTTAGAAAGAAATCTGATCAAAATTTTGCTGTAACAGAAGCTTCAATTCAGTCCATTTTTCCTAAATCGACCGGTGTAATATGCATTGCCCGAGGCACCACTTTGCAAGCATGGGACAATCCTTTTAAAATGTTCAGATAAAGCTATTAGAAGGATCCCAAGTGACGTCACAGTTCATGTCACGTACATCGATGTGGGCTTAATTTGCATGTTATTGATTTCATTATGATAAGAGAATGTTATTTGATACTGCTACCACAATATTTGCAGTTTAATATTTTAAGGCATTTGTGTTAATATGTACGGGGCTCTAAGCTCAATAGTTAAAAATTCTGAATATGAGGTTACATTTTGCGTGGTTTTGGCTTGAGTTGTGTTCACAAGTCGACGTCGTGTTCAGTCGATACTGTGATGTTTCGATTATTGCACTATACAATGGCCTTACAAATCTGTTTCAGTCATGTTTCCGTATAAATATTTTAACGCACATAAGACGATAAAGTGAAAATAATACCTTTTTCCCTTTGTTATCATAATTATTTATTAAAATAGGTTATGAATTGTTTACATGAGGTACTTCCCAGTTCTTTAGTAAACTCGGATAAAATAAATAAGGAGTATAACATACCTATTACCTACTAAGTTAATTTCTATTACCAACCAAACACTTATCTCACACTAAACATTTGTCACAGCGTCTTCAACTTGGCTATAACATTATCAAGCTGTAAACTCAAACACGAGAAATAATTAAATTATTCACGACAAAACTTGCGAGTGGATTGTGGTTGCTCCGAGTTTGTTCGACATCTTACCTTCCTGTAATAACGTGGTTTCAGTTTATTAGAAAGGAATTCTCTTTGGAATAAAGCTGTATAATAATCATCCTTGAAATAAATGGAAATCCCTACTAATATTATAAATGCGAAAGTAACTCTGTCTGTCTGTCTCTCAGCACTCTGTCTGTCTTTCTGTTACGCTTTCCCGCTTAAACCTCTCAAACGATTTTGATGAAATTTGGCACAATCTTTAGACCCTGAGAAAAAACATAGGCTACCTTTTATCAAAACACCACGCGGGCGGAAGCTAGTTGGATATAGTGTGTGCTTCTTTAGTTTATAATAATTATAAATATGTTGGGTAATAGTTATAACCTATGATTTCTAATTTGAATTAATATTTCATTTACTAATTTATATTTTCTTTGTTTCAGGTATGCTGACTTTATATCATTTCAAAAATTAGGTAACTTTAAACAGACTGCATGGGTACCTACTACCTCATATCTATACTAATATTATAAAGAGGAAAGGTTTGATTTTTTGTTTGTTTGTTTGTATGAATTGAATAGGCTCCGAAACTACTTGGCAGATTTGAAAAATTCTTTCACTGTTGGAAAGCTACATCATTTCTGAGTGACATAGGCTAGGTTTTATCCCGGAAATCCCACGGGAACGGGAACTATGCGGGTTTTTTTTTGAAAACGCGGGCGAAGCCGCAGGCGGAAAGCTAGTTTTAAATAACTTTCAATCAGTATTAATTTAAATCATTAAAATGTCGTCCAAATTAACGACAACGATTAAATAAAAGCGTGGGAAATGGCATTGATTTAAACGTAATGATTGTACAATCAACTGTTGAATTAAAAATGGACGACCGTCAATTGCACAGGATGTTTCAATTACCATTATTATGCCATGCGGGTACTCTCTGGAATAAAGTTTCATTTAATTATTATCTTAAGGGAACGGCTTATTATTACTATCCGGAAATTAGCCAAGAGGTATGTGGCTTAGGATCTATCATCTACGGGTAGCTTGTTTTGTGGATAATGAATATTTCAATACAGGGGGTCTAAAAGATGGAAATCTTGAGATTGATTATAATCGCAACACGTGTTGGTATTTACTCTTTATCTCACAAAAAATACTATAAGTGGTTAGTTATTATAATTGCAAATATTGAACTTGTTACTTTCATTGAACTTATACAAATAATTTTTTAAACATTTGACTAACTTGTAATAGATTACAAAGTATTTTGATATGGTGTTTTGAATCCTTTATAGTTAAGTTTTATATAATGTTCAATAGGTAACGGTTTACGTAACAAACATAATAACTATGAGAAAATCGTGGGGAAACATCAAAAGAAAACATCTGCGTTTAAATAGGTATGTTAATTAGCTTATTATATTAATATTCAACTTTCATTCAGATAACTTAGTTTCTCAATATGCATATTATATTATAATAATATTAGGCATATTTTTTATCTGTAGTGTGTAGTCAGATAAAATGGTCAAAGAAAAGTTAACGAAGAGATGTGTCAAGAGGCTTGACCGTACTCGAAATTTAGTTGTTGGTGTGTTTTTATTTGTATAAGAATTAGTAAGAAATTTGCGACCTGAGGCCCTTCAGATCGTTGAGGTCACTGAAGTGTTGATCTTCTGTAGGTGGCGTGATATAAGCATAGGTACCTTAGATGTTTAAGGTGGAAATATAAATAAGAAAGTTAGATAAATAGGTATATAACAAATTCTTCATAAAATAAAAAATAAATAATAGAATCCACCTATTTTTCCTTATCGACAATATTATTATTAATGTCAGCACTACCACCTGGAATCCAAACTATTTTGGAAAATTTTGTAATTCAGATGATTAAAGATGGAAAGAACTAAGAGAAAGAAAAAAAAATAATGATCATTAAAAATAAATTATATCACCAGTGATCCGAGTTTAATGATACTACAAATTAAACTAATCCAGTCTGACGGCAATTTATCGCTTCTTTTAAGACGTTTTAATTCGTCGTCTGATAAATGTTAGCAAATTAAATGCCTGAATTTACGGTTTTGGTAATTTTCTTGTTTTAATGTTATTAGAAATTAGGTTAATTATATTATTTTATGGGATATAATCAATCTAGCGTCGGTGCCTGGAACTTGAATCTTTTAGCGTATTCAATAATATATCTGTGTCCGTCCACGGTCCATTGCTGCATTTAGTTCTGTGCGGAGTGACGGTGGGCGCCAAAATTAAGCAGGCGGAATGAAAAAGTGAAATTAAATGAAAAAATTAAAACGTTTAAAACTGTTTTATTATGTTTTGCGCTACAATATTGTGTCAGTGCTACTGAATATTATGCACAGATATACAGATAAGTCGTGAATGTCTGCGACTCGTTGTTCTATATTCGGGCGTTAATCGCCTCTCCAAAACCCTTCCACTGTTAGGCCGCTGGTTTGTGTCTCTTATCTATTACCAAATTGTCTTAAAGCGTTCTTTATCCGACGATTTTTCAAGCCGTGAGCCGCGTTGACGGATTACCCGGACCAGCCACAATAGATGAGTCGACGTTTCACGAAAAACTCTAGGCTTAAATTCGAGCACCTTTGAAAAGAGGAAAACTCATTAAAGTTAAATTCACTCGGCAATTTGGAAAGGATCCAAGTTTGATAAAGCGTTTTTTCTTTCATTCTACGTGTCTGGTTTGTTTCTGCGAGAAAGTTTTCGGTTCCGTGAAACTTGGTTGGGCAAGAAAAATTAATGTTAAGTCTAAATTGATTTGCTCGGGAATTGATTGCATGATAAATTATACAGTTGTTAGACTCTTGTGTAAAATTTTAAAACCAAGTTTAAGATTTCACTTCCACTCCACTTCCAAAAATGCTGGTAGCATTTTTCCTTTAAGATAACAGTCATTTTGGGTTTCAGAGATTGCATTATATTTTAATATTTAATATATTAAATATTAATTTAAATAGCCTAAATGGTGCACAGAATGGGCCAGTACAAACGACAATTATTTACTTAGGTAATTTTAGGAATTACATGTAATTTTTATACAATTAGATTGCGATGAGTATTCTGAATAGATGGCATTAAAATCATTTTTAATTCAATAATAATAATCCAAGCAACGTATCGAAGGGTTGAACCGTTATAAACATGGAAACTTGATGGATGATCGGTCGTTTGTCAGGATGTCAAAGTGAGAGCGTTGAACGCTCGTAATTTCATAAATCATTAATATATTTTCTCATACTACATATATATTGATATATATTCTCATATACATCAAATACTATGCTATTGATCCAATCTGCTCTGATCCAAACTCTATCCAGCTCGAAGGACCATTAAAACGATATTTTGAAATACTTATCGTAATGAAACAATTTAGTAAAAATGGGTATGACAGAAGTAAAAACATTATCGATTATAAAAAATACACATGAGTGTAAAAAGAACACTTCTAATTTTTAAGTTTGACATCAATAAGAATATTCAACAAAACATTGCAACTGCCCCTTGTATATCTTTGAAACATTGAAAGAAAAAACAGAAAAAAAAAGCACCCCAACTTTTGTAAAATATTTGGATTCGGTATTTCCACATTATTTTTACGGCCCCTTTAAAGTATTTTTCCTTACATGTGAGGAATGTAAAGAAAAAATACTTTAAAGGGGACATTATTTAGGATATTTTTATTCAATTACTTACTGCATTATTTAAGTTCCTTCTATTTAAGTAATCAATAAAAGTAAACAAACGATTATCATTGGTTCATTGGACATCATTAACCGACTTCAAAAAAAGCCGGTATGTTATTTTTTTTTTTATAAAACAAATAAAATAATTCGATTCATTTAAATGCGCATATTTTTATAAATTGTGATATCGAAACAGGTGGCTTGGAAATCGAGGACATTGAATTTTATTTTATATTTGCACCTGGCTACGGTATGTGCGTGTTCAAATGGCTAATAAATTATACTATAATAGTTATATAATATGTGATTTATATTATTGCTTTCGTTAAATGTTATTTGATATACAGCTTTAATAACACAAATATGCCAATATTAGTGAGTGACTACTAATGTACTTATGGGATATCCTGAATAATCTTTTTAGTTTTTAATTATCATAGATACTAGGTAGATCACTATCAACCTAATAATATTAACAAAGTATTAAAAACGAATGTTCCATCTACATTTACGAAATTTAGAAACCCCTGCATGGTTTGATTATATTGGTTAGGTTGGACTTCATTTCACAATATTTTTGACGTGACAACGTCTTATAATTCGATTAAGCCGGCTGCACGCTCGAAAAAACATGACTCATGCGGCGTTACCTCGCTCTGAGGCGTTCCATGTAATGGCTGGTTCACACTTTGATTAGTGTGAGTGCAGGTGATTAGTGCGAGTGCAGGTGTGTAGTGCGAGTAGTGTCCAATTGACTGCGAGTGCAGGTGATTAGTGCGAGTGCAGGTGTGTAGTGCGAGTAGTGTCCAATTGACTGCGAGTGCAGGTGATTAGTGCGAGTGCAGGCACGCTGCGAGTGAGGGGGAAGGGAGGGCGCGCGGGACGTGGCTACTCGCAGTCCACTCGCAAAAAAATAGAACACGCTTCTATTCACTTTACTACACAGCCTACTAAACACTCGCACTAAACAGTCGCTGTCCACACGTAGTACTACTCATCACCTGCACTCGCACTAATCAAAGTGTGAACCAGCCATAAGGCTTGAAGTGCAAGCGAGAGTGCGGAACGAGCGACAAAGAAGCACAATCGGCCTTAAGACGTTGTCACGTTCAACTATCGTCAGTAAACCGACTTTACAGACAACCAATTTTTTTCGCTTTCACTTCTTTATTTAGATGCATCAGTAGGTAGACATAGAGGTAAAATAGGGATAGAAACATTACCGTAAGTTAAAAGCTGCTATTTTCAGCTACATTCAGAATTTCAGCCCACAATAACAATGAAAACAGAATTATCTAACGTGGTCACAAGGCTAGGTACTATAATATCAATATCGGATCTCGAATCAACAACATTTCCAACACTCTCCATATAAACATTTTGCAGCCAATATTTTGTTCACATGTTGCCTAAATTGAGAATATGATGAACTATATTGAACTGATATAAATGAAAATAATAGACTACGAGTACTTAGGTACTGTAAACAACATCGAATAGAAAGATAGAAAGTTTTTTGGGAACACAGTAATCAATAAACACATTTTAATTAATAATATACCTCAATGAAATTTCAATACGAATCTTGTATTTGTTGTACCGACTACCTACCTTATTTTCCTCGGAAAAATAAAGTAAACTTATTCGAAGCTAAAGCTTTTTCCGTCGATATAAGTGTAGGTGTATTTACATCACCCTCACATTTGTAATATTTACATGTGTTATTTACTGGAGTGAGATCTTTCCTCTGGGAACTGTTCCTAGTAATAACCTAACCGCTTAATCAAAGGGAAACATTAACTGATCATTATTCATATTTGTACACGGCTAGATATTACTACATGGTAATTAAATTAGGTTTAGCGCAGCTCCGTCACGCTGGAACCCGCTTTAAAAAAAACCTTACTTTTTTTCAGCCTATTTTACCTACAAACGATGCTAATAAATGTAGTATAGGTCAATTTTTTGTAGTCTTATTAGTTACTTAGAAAACATCATTGATATCGTTCGAAGTAAAAAATATAAATAATAGCGTGTTGATTAGTTTTGGAATGGGTTCCAAATTGATTGTAGTTTATTGTAGTGGCAAGAAAATTCTTTATTTGCGTTGTTTTATCTCAAATTATTGCAAGAAAGTCACAATAACAAGATTTTAAAAAATAAATAACACTTGTTCAAAAACTACAAACGATGCCAATAAATGTAGTATAGGTCAATTTTTTGTAGTCTTATTAGTTACTTAGAAAACATCATTGATATCGTTCGAAGTAAAAAATATAAATAATAGCGTGTTGATTAGTTTTGGAATGGGTTCCAAATTGATTGTAGTTTATTGTAGTGGCAAGAAAATTCTTTATTTGCGTTGTTTTATCTCAAATTATTGCAAGAAGGTCACAATAACAAGATTTTAAAAAATAAATAACACTTGTTCAAAAACTACAAACGATGCCAATAAATGTAGTATAGGTCAATTTTTTGTAGTCTTATTAGTTACTTAGAAAACATCATTGATATCGTTCGAAGTAAAAAATATAAATAATAGCGTGTTGATTAGTTTTGGAATGGGTTCCAAATTGATTGTAGTTTATTGTAGTGGCAAGAAAATTCTTTATTTGCGTTGTTTTATCTCAAATTATTGCAAGAAAGTCACAATAACAAGATTTTAAAAAATAAATAACACTTGTTCAAAAACTAAAAACGATGCCAATAAATGTAGTATAGGTCAATTTTTTGTAGTCTTATTAGTTACTTAGAAAACATCATTGATATCGTTCGAAGTAAAAAATATAAATAATAGCGTGTTGATTAGTTTTGGAATGGGTTCCAAATTGATTGTAGTTTATTGTAGTGGCAAGAAAATTCTTTATTTGCGTTGTTTTATCTCAAATTATTGCAAGAAGGTCACAATAACAAGATTTTAATAAATAAATAACACTTGTTCAAAAACTAAAAACGATGCCAATAAATGTAGTATAGGTCAATTTTTTGTAGTCTTATTAGTTACTTAGAAAACATCATTGATATCGTTCGAAGTAAAAAATATAAATAATAGCGTGTTGATTAGTTTTGGAATGGGTTCCAAATTGATTGTAGTTTATTGTAGTGGCAAGAAAATTCTTTATTTGCGTTGTTTTATCTCAAATTATTGCAAGAAGGTCACAATAACAAGATTTTAATAAATAAATAACACTTGTTCAAAAACTAAAAACGATGCCAATAAATGTAGTATAGGTCAATTTTTTGTAGTCTTATTAGTTACCTACTTAGAAAACATCATTGATATCGTTCGAAGTAAAAAATATAAATAATAGCGTGTTGATTAGTTTTGGAATGGGTTCCAAATTGATTGTAGTTTATTGTAGTGGCAAGAAAATTCTTTATTTGCGTTGTTTTATCTCAAATTATTGCAAGAAGGTCACAATAACAAGATTTTAATAAATAAATAACACTTGTTCAAAAACTAAAAACGATGCCAATAAATGTAGTATAGGTCAATTTTTTGTAGTCTTATTAGTTACTTAGAAAACATCATTGATATCGTTCGAAGTAAAAAATATAAATAATAGCGTGTTGATTAGTTTTGGAATGGGTTCCAAATTGATTGTAGTTTATTGTAGTGGCAAGAAAATTCTTTATTTGCGTTGTTTTATCTCAAATTATTGCAAGAAGGTCACAATAACAAGATTTTAATAAATAAATAACACTTGTTCAAAAACTAAAAACGATGCCAATAAATGTAGTATAGGTCAATTTTTTGTAGTCTTATTAGTTACTTAGAAAACATCATTGATATCGTTCGAAGTAAAAAATATAAATAATAGCGTGTTGATTAGTTTTGGAATGGGTTCCAAATTGATTGTAGTTTATTGTAGTGGCAAGAAAATTCTTTATTTGCGTTGTTTTATCTCAAATTATTGCAAGAAGGTCACAATAACGAGATTTTAAAAAATAAATAACACTTGTTCAAAAACTACAAACAATGTAGTTGATTGTAGCTAAACTCATATGTTTGTAGTGGCTGCTGAACCCCTGTAAGCAATAAAAAACAAAAAAATTAGTGTTCAATAAGTTAATATATTCAAAACAATTATGAGCCTTGGATTTCGTGTCGTTTGTAGTTTTAGAAAAAAAAATATTCATGCTCATACATACATCTTCGCACACGTGCGTGTTTGTGTATGCGTGTGGGAGTTTCGTAATTTAGTGTACATTAAATTGCACATGATATATGTTAAAAAAAAAAGAGTTGGATATCTTTAATGTTCAGTAGTTTGCTGTTCAATGTTACAAAGTCACTTAATAATCCGAAACTGCTGAGACGACAAAAGTAATTAAAATGAAATAATGGATAAATTCCATCCGAAACGAAATAAAACTCAAAATAGTGCAATATAAAAAATTGGAATTAATATTGTCATTTATCGTTGATTGTAGTACTGGTAAAATAATTTATCCTCTAAAATAACTTCAAGAAAAATCAGATAAAACTAGCCAAATTGTAGTGGTATAATAAAATGACACTGGCATAAAAACTACAAACGATATGAACAATTGTCACAGTACCTTTATATTTGTATGTCTTACTTATTACTGATTATAAGTGCGAATGAATAAATCTACTTAGTGTTTGATAGAGTGATACATTTTAAGACGTTAGAAAATAGAAAAGGAAATCGTTCGTAGTTTCACAGTTTGTCTTCCGACAGCATACCTTTATATGTATATGGACATTACCGATTAAATATAAGCGTGCGTACACAAGTTTACAGTTACTATAGTGCCTACAGTAAATGTAGCATCGATTATACCTACCTCAAAATATAAATTCAAAATCGTTGGACTTACAAGTATGTGCTGTTTTTCGTATTAAAAAATAATGACAGCCAACTATACACGGACTTTCGTAAGTATTGAAAACTTGAGCTGCAAATGAGTTGAATTTTTAAATATAATTTCTGAAAGTGTAAAACTTTTTGATAATTGAAAATTGTTAATCAATAATCAGAGAGTAATTGTTAGTATTTTTAACAACAGCTACGATACAGTTGAAGGATCGTATACTAATCAACACGCTATTATTTATATTTTTTACTTCGAACGATATCAATGATGTTTTCTAAGTAACTAATAAGACTACAAAAAATTGACCTATACTACATTTATTGGCATCGTTTGTAGTTTTTGAACAAGTGTTATTTATTTTTTAAAATCTTGTTATTGTGACCTTCTTGCAATAATTTGAGATAAAACAACGCAAATAAAGAATTTTCTTGCCACTACAATAAACTACAATCAATTTGGAACCCATTCCAAAACTAATCAACACGCTATTATTTATATTTTTTACTTCGAACGATATCAATGATGTTTTCTAAGTAACTAATAAGACTACAAAAAATTGACCTATACTACATTTATTGGCATCGTTTGTAGTTTTTGAACAAGTGTTATTTATTTTTTAAAATCTTGTTATTGTGACCTTCTTGCAATAATTTGAGATAAAACAACGCAAATAAAGAATTTTCTTGCCACTACAATAAACTACAATCAATTTGGAACCCATTCCAAAACTAATCAACACGCTATTATTTATATTTTTTACTTCGAACGATATCAATGATGTTTTCTAAGTAACTAATAAGACTACAAAAAATTGACCTATACTACATTTATTGGCATCGTTTGTAGTTTTTGAACAAGTGTTATTTATTTTTTAAAATCTTGTTATTGTGACCTTCTTGCAATAATTTGAGATAAAACAACGCAAATAAAGAATTTTCTTGCCACTACAATAAACTACAATCAATTTGGAACCCATTCCAAAACTAATCAACACGCTATTATTTATATTTTTTACTTCGAACGATATCAATGATGTTTTCTAAGTAACTAATAAGACTACAAAAAATTGACCTATACTACATTTATTGGCATCGTTTGTAGTTTTTGAACAAGTGTTATTTATTTTTTAAAATCTTGTTATTGTGACCTTCTTGCAATAATTTGAGATAAAACAACGCAAATAAAGAATTTTCTTGCCACTACAATAAACTACAATCAATTTGGAACCCATTCCAAAACT
Organism: Colias philodice; assembly: GCF_061535455.1. Classification (NCBI taxonomy): domain Eukaryota; kingdom Metazoa; phylum Arthropoda; class Insecta; order Lepidoptera; family Pieridae; genus Colias; species Colias philodice. The sequence continues at coordinate 11,176,224 of NC_143091.1, read as the reverse complement.
AATCAACACGCTATTATTTATATTTTTTACTTCGAACGATATCAATGATGTTTTCTAAGTAACTAATAAGACTACAAAAAATTGACCTATACTACATTTATTAGCATCGTTTGTAGGTAAAATAGGCTGAAAAAAAGTAAGGTTTTTTTAAAGCGGGTTCCAGCGTGACGGAGCTGTTTAGCGCTGTTACCTCGTTTGATATTTCCATAATAATTGATACAGTAATATGTAATTTTTGGTGAATAGTTAGAATAATGTACGTATCTAATTTTATTTCTCACTAGATTTCCGCCCGCGGCTTCGCCCGCGGAAAGGAAAACCCGCGTCCCACCGTTTTCAAAGGAAAACCCGCATATTTCCCGTTCCCGTGGGATTTCCGGGATAAAACCTATCCTATGTGTTAATCCAAGTTACCCTCTATATGTGTGCTAAATTTCATTGTAATCGGTTCAGTAGTTTTTACGTGAAAGAGTAACAAACATCCATACATCCATACATCCATACATCCATACATCCTTACAAACTTTCGCCTTTATAATATATATTAGATATTAGATTGAAACTTCTCTCTATGAAAATAATTTCATTGAAAAGGATATATATAGTAACAGGAGTATTATTTATTTTTCATTGAAACTTCTCTCCATCCTTTTAATAAGAAACCTTTGTTGATTTAGAGCCCTTATCTATTAATAATTCAATTATAGAGAATCTATTTACTTTACAATCAGTATCAGTTATTGTCTATCAACAATAAACATGGAGTTTCATGAAAATAGACACACAATCTATTTTAAAAGCCTTTGATTTGAGAGACAGTATATCAATAACAAAGGGATTTTGAATAGAATTAGTTCAGCAGTTCGCGTATAAACAGATGCTCAAACTTTGCATTTATTTCAGCAAGAAACAAAGTAAAGATATTTATTTATAACATTCATCTGAATGTGCAATGAGGGCAGATAATTTGAGTGCGAAACCCGCAAATGGAGGAACTTTGTATAAGTTCCACTTGGCTGAGTTTCTTACAATGCGGATAACCCGGGAAATAGTTTCATAATCTATTGTAATAATACAACTCTCTTTAATAGGTTCATAGTTTAAGAGATAGGGTTGTAACACTTTTTTGTAGATTTGTCATAAATTAAATACAAATTAGAGCTCGAGGATTCTTCTGATCTTCTTCTTCCACAGTGACATATCGTAATATGGTTTACCTGCTACGCGTATACATATTGTGTACCTATATAATTTTGTACCTATATGGCTTTTTTTATAGCAGCACGAATCAAGGGCATCCCAAAAACTACACTTTCGCATTTGTAATAATCGTAGTTATGCATGATATGCAAATTTTAATATTTTAGTAAAAAATTACAAACAAATAACATTTATGGCTCAGATAAACATGTTATAAATTAAATCATAAGCACGTTTATATGATTACAATGGTACATTTCGCTGCCCACAAAATCATTACTTACGCAAATAACACCATATGGCTGCTACATCCGCGCCTAACAATCCGACTAATGCTGAGACAGACGTCATAAAAATCCAACAATACTTATCCACATGTACAAAAAAAGGGGCAAAGTTGTTACGAATGTAATAAAAGATCATGTGGTCTATCGTTTATTTATCTGTACATGTGCCAAGGGTTAACTACGGGTTAAAAACACTTTTGTTTTCTTTATGGTTTCGCAAAATAAAGGGTTAAAGTTCGCAGTTCGCGCCCGCCCGCTGTGTTGTCATGTGAAAATAGGATTTATGTCGAAAAATGTGTGACATCTTTATTTGAAGGGGTTATTGAATTTATGTTCCGATACGGTATTGAGGTCCGGATTTTTATGGTTGGGTAAATACCCAAATTGTTGGCTTCGAAGCTCGCATCAACAATTTACCTTGGTAATAAAATATCCTGAATTTGCGATTAATTAAAACACGAACTTCCTTTGTCACAAACGAAGTTTGTTTATTAATCGTTATACAAACATTAAAATATTCATTGTTAAGTACTGGGAGTTCTCTAAAGAGATTCCTGGATGACCTGATTAAGCTTTGTTAATTATCTGTCTGATTTAATATTAGTCTTTGTAATCGCACAGCTACAAAGATAATTATTTTAGAAACTTCCTTTGTTTTCAGAAAAACTAATTTAAAACGTCAAAAAAATCCATAGAGAATTAAGTACTATGATAAACATTCATATCAGAAGTATACATTATAAATCGGTTGAAAAAAAGTACCTTTTGTACAGTCTACAGTCCACACTATTCTAAACATTTCTATGTAAATAATTGTTTTTGATGCAAATACACAGTACAATAATTGTATGCTTAATTATTAAACTCATTAATTACATGTTCGCGTTACAATTTATCGTTATTTCAATCTAATTGAATTACACATTACAAACAAACATACCGACCATACATGTCACAGTGGTTATAAATGCTCTAATAAATTGTGGTTGTAGAAAAGCATTGGCCGTGTTTAGTTCAATATGAGACTGTTCTTTTAAAATTTAACTCGTCCTTTAGGAATGGTGAATGGGCGGAAAGTAGGCCGGTGTAATCTAAGTCTTAATGAATGAGCTTCAAATTTAAGACGACAGCTCTATAGCTATGTAGGCCGCCTGTGTTGAGAATCGCTTGGGGTTTATCTAAAGTTTTAAAGTATTACAAAATACTTTAATATAGCTATAGGCATAACTATAATACTCTATCTGTAAGTGCGAACAATTCTTCGTGTAAGAATTGAAAAAGAAAATAATAAAGGGCAACATTATACTTACAAACAAGAAAATCCATTCATTAGTTACTGAGATAAAATGTAGCAAAGCATAACGCAATGGAAACGGATTATAATTTTGAAATAATCGATTTTTTGGTAATTAAAGTACAATAGACTATCAAGTGTACATTTGAGTTTTGTACGCCACATATTAAAGTACCCCTATATGCATCATATAATACAAAATTAACCTTATTACAATGTAGGAAGGATCATTATTCTCTACACGGATTTATTAAAAAATTAGCAGCTTATCCGATGCAGTTAACAAGTGGTACTCATACAACTGAATTTTAGAAGCGATACCCTCTTGTAAATAATTTTTAACAAATGTCACAGTACATTATCTGTGGATAAAAAGGCGGTTCATTACACCAAGGGCGGCCATATTGGGGTACTTTAAAAAGTGCATCGCTACATTGAATGTAATTGTTCGTTCAAAATAAATTTTGGGGGCGGAATTTCTGTAATCCAGTGTTATCTCTTTTACCTACTTTTACGTATATCGAATAAGAAATATTATTTTCAAGAAAAGTCTAAGTAGTTTTTTTTTAAAGATTTTATTAGAAACAAATCAAGCGGTTAAAAAATCTTCTAAATTCAGAACTACATCCAGATAAGGCAATCAATATTTCTGTATGTGTATATTGTGGTGCATATAATATACCTACTAACAGTAAGTAACTATATATTAACAAGGAAAATAAAAGACTGTTATTCATGGAATATTCACAATTTATTACCCAACCTAATAAATACTAAACAAATATGCACATCATTCCAATAAAAAACCGCTAATACGTACATTGTTCACACTGCATACAATAAAACACAGTCCAGTCACCATGACATAAGGTGTCAATGTTCACCAATTTACTGACCATTGAGAGCATAGTATTATAATTTATATTATCTGTGGCACAGATAAAAAACGACCCCAGTGCTGCCATTTGTGCCCACTTGACCCTAACTCGCGCGCATAAATTATGCTAAATCATCTGCCGATACTCTGCTATGATTATGCGGGGGTTGATTGTGGTGCAAGGAATAATTGTTTCGGATTGAGTGCTTGGATAATCGGCGTGTCCTTTGTAGACTGAACGGTTCTATTTTTTACAAAAGATACATTGCTTTAGATTCTATAGAACAAGAATTTTGTATAAGTTTAACGTAATTAACATAAATAAAATCTTCTTAGTAGAATGTTTTATATAATACTAAATCAATAATAAAATTGATCGTATTATAATTTATAAATCGCGACATTCAATATGAAATCGATAAATATCGCCCTTATAAATAATTAACTTACAAACATAACAACTCTATTTACTATAAAAAATAAATCAGATAAACCCCAAAATTCCTATCTCCCAGATCTTTCCCGCAAAACCAACATTTCGTAAAAAAGTCCTTTGAATTAACAAATCCTCTTACAGTAATGCAAATATGTTGAAGGGTCCTAATCTTAATACAAAGGGCTATTAGAATAATGTTAGAATATCTAACGAGAAGATAAAGTTATCTAACGCACGTGCAAAATGTATGCGTTTTTTACTAAATGCAATTAATTATGGGCATTTAAATAGCGATTCATTTCTTCACAATGATCAACATTAGACAAGTGGATTAAGGGCGCGTATAAAGTCAAATCACCAATCAACTTTTAGTTGATACGTGTAATATTCAAGACCAAATATAAAAAATAAAATATATGTAAAACTTGATGATATTTTCGATTATATTGTCAGATCAAAAACATAAAATATTGAAATTGACTCGATAGAAAAAATTCACGAAGTTACCTCTAAATTTCACACTTTTACGTTTTTTACTGGACATGGTAACACTTATTATGATTTTTTTTTCATAAACAATTATATTAAAACATTTGCAAGATATTTGTCAGAGCATTTTGTGTAATTACTTTTAGTTTTGGTTTAATCACGATAAAACACTTTTGGCGCTTACTATATTTTTAATTACGCAAGAAATCATCTTCCATCGCACGTTCCGGGAGCTAAAAAGTAAAAACATAATTCTATTTCATACATCAGACGCTATCGCTCCGTTGAGACGAGTAGACCACGCTAAAATTGCTGCGCCGTGTTTTATAATTACGCCGAATATTGATTTGTTGAAAATGGTAAACAACAAAATGAAAAGACTTAAGAAACGAGAACTAAAGAAGATTCAAATTGAAAAGATAACTAAATGTCGAAGGTAATAATGTATATAATGTATAATATAATAGTATTGTTATAATATTAATAAATAATAATTATAATATAAAAAGATAAGTCTTGATTTACCTATTTGAGAAAGTTTAGTTTCTGTAAAATAATTTCCGCGGGCTGAGTATTGACGCGATAGCAGCAGCAACTATAGATAGGTAAATAAAATTCATAGTGGTACCTAATTCTTACAGTCGCGGTGCAATCAATCAAGTCAAGAAAGATTTATATTATTATTATTACTATAGGCAGATCCTATGTTCGCTCCAGTAAATAATAATATAAATAATATGTTAACCGGTTGTGAATAGTACATATATATTATATTTACAATCTGTATTAGATAATCATACATAACATCTATACATAGGTATAACAAATTCGTACGAAAGTCAAAACTGTACTTACATTGAATAGGTATTTTTTTATAATATACATATGTATATGTATATATATAATATATTCATAATCTGTATTACATAGTAATATGTAGTACATATCTATACATAAATATAGTTTTTAGAATTTTTGTATGTCTGTCTGTATGTAGGTATGTCTGGGCTCTAATTTTGGTGCAGATATAGCTTGAGACCTGAGAAAGGTCATAGGATGAGTTTTATCCCGTAAATAAAAAAACTGTCTGTGTTTGTCTGTTTGTTTGTACACGCTAATCTCCGGAACTACTGGACGGATTTGAATGAAAGTTATTTTGTTGTGTAGGTACTATTATATTATCCGGGAAATATAAAATAATAATTTATTTTGAAAACTGAAACACCTGATGCAGAACCGCAACAGACCACCTAAACTATAGATTCATTTGAGAAAGTTTTTCCAGGCGAGTTTGGATATTATTATTTGTGTAAATTCTGTAAATTCGTTTCCGCGAGTTGAGTATTCATGCGACGATATTTATAGATACCTACATTCATAGTGGGTACCTACAATTTACAAAGACACTTTTTATACTTAGTTATGTAGGTACCTAATTCCTACGGTCGCCTTGCAAATGCAATCAATCAAATTGACCCTGTTTGAAAGTAATTTACTAATTTCACAGAACAATTTTAAATTTGGAAAATGTAGACCCTCACTCTCAACCTGTGTCTACTGACTATTGCCACGCAGAAAAAAATACTCCAGAAAGGTACCTGCTAAAGTTACCAGCTCTCGATAAAATAATACGTAAATTTCGAAGAACTTTGTAATATTTTATAAAGGATAATTTTTATTTTTATTTTTAGAATAATTGCTGAGTCGAAAAATGTCGTACAATCTAATAGTCCATTGAATAAAAAGTTCTAGAGTGCGTGAGTTAGTAACGTAAGATGTTTCTTCGGAAACATGTCAAGAGTCCCTAGGTAATAAACATACTAAAACCCCGGGCCACTAGGAGGAGCCCCGGAGTGGGGGGAGGGGGAAAATGGGTCCATTTTTTCATTTTTCGCTTAAATCTCAAAAACGGTACATGTTAGAGAAAAACTTTCAAGGAAAAGTTGAAAGGCCATAAAATTATCTACAAGTTGTACCTGAATCATTTTTTCCTATATCCTACCGTTTCTGAGTTATACGCAGTAAAACATGATTTTGGCTCAAACAATTTCCACATCAATCGATCAAAAAATATTTCTTTCTTCCAAAAAACTCAAAAGTGCAACTTGTGACCGGTACTGATAGATTGCTCTTAATTAGGTCTATAATTGGTAAAATAAACACATTCCTCCATGGAAGCCTTTAGGAGGAATCGATTGTCAAAATATTATATTATGGTAGTTTGAGTTACTGAACTTGATCTTTTTATTTTTTTCTTCCAAAAAACTCATAAGTGCAACTTGTGACCGGTACAGATAGATTGCTCATAATTGGGTCTATCATTGATAAAAATACCAGATTCCACCATGGAGGCCTTTAGGAGGTATTGAATTTTATTAGGGTAGTTACGATACATGAACTTTTTAACTAACTACCCTAATAAAATTCAATTCCCCGTAAACGCCTCCATGGTGGAATCTGGTATTTTTATCAATGATAGACCTAATTATGAGCAATCTATCTGTACCGGTCACAAGTTGCACTTTTGAGCTTTTTGGAAGAAAAAAAATAAAAAGTTCATGTATCGTAACTACCCTGATAAAATTCAATTCCCCGTAAACGCCTCCGTGGTGGAATCTGGTATTTTTAGCAATGATAGACCCAATTATGAGCAATCTATCTGTACCGGTCACAAGTTGCACTTTTGAGTTTTTTGGAAGAAAAAAATAAAAAGATCAAGTTCAGTAACTCAAACTGCCCTAATATAATATTTTGACAATCGATTCCTTCTAAAGGCTTCCATGGAGGAATGTGTTTATTTTACCAATTATAGACCTAATTAAGAGCAATCTATCAGTACTGGTCACAAGTTGCACATTTGAGTTTTTTGGAAGAAAGAAATATTTTTTGATCGATTGATGTTGAAATTGTTTGAGCCAAAATCATGTTTTACTGCGTATAACTCAGAAACGGTAGGATATAGGAAAAAATGATTCAGGTACAACTTGTAGATAATTTTATGGCCTTTCAATTTTTCCTTGAAAGTTTTTCTCTAACATGTACCGTTTTTGAGATTTAAGCGAAAAATGAAAAAAATGGACCCATTTCCCCCCTCCCCCCACTCCGGGGCTCCTCCTAGTGGCCTGGGGTTTTAGTATGTTTATTACCTAGGGACTCTTGACATGTTTCCGAAGAAACATCTTACGTTACTAACTCACGCACTCTAGACCCCCCTTGGAGGCACTCATTCAATGGACTATAACCAAATTAATCAAAATAAAGTTCTGGAGGAATGTGTGTCGTCGACTGCGTATGTTTATTTAAAAATAGTATCTATACTCGCTATTTCGACAGACTTTTTTTACGGATTCGTGCTCTATACTGTTTCCCTAATATTGTTTTTTTTTATATATTACATACAGACAGTTTTTTTATTGTTTTATAATATGTATAGATTATCATTAATAATTATAAACAAATAATAATAAAAAGACATATTACATAATTTGTGATGATTTCAACTTTACTGTTTTATACAATTATTTTAGACAACATACCTACTAACTACCGAAAATACGCGTTGAACGAGCGAAGAATATTGTGTATAATTTAGCGTGCGATGAACTTTACGTACGTTGAATGAGCCGGGTGTATGAGGGTATTGTGAGGGCGCGCGGCATGGCGCGTAATGGGCGAGGCTTAATCGTAGAATTATCTGGCTTTATACGCCCTCTTAAATAGAAATGGAAAAAGAGATGCAGAATCGAATAGAATGTCGGGAATAGAGGAATAGAATCTTAACTATTATATTGTTCGATAAGAATTAGAATAATTTATCAACTTCCATGGTTCCTGGACTAAAGTTTAGACGTACCTACTACGATGTTAGGCGTACATTATATCCTCATTAGACACTTCTAGTCTACGGTAAGAAATTGGTTAAATATTTCTTTATTTCCTTCCACACTTATAAAAATTAAGACCGCTCATTCAATATGTTGCTACAGAAAGCAAATCGAAAAAAATGAAGTCCAAATAGGTTTAGACCTAATGTACGGCAACACCATTGTAGCAATCTTTGAGTCGTTACGTCAAAAAGCAAGAACGTGTTACATAATGAAGAGTAATAATAAAATTGCTTTCCCAGACGCTCCTTTTATTTGCTAAAAAGATCTTAACGAAAACTCTCAGCTATTGAAATATCCTTAGAAGAATCTTTTTGGGAAACGCTCTTGTTCCAAAAGGCTAAGAGATTTCAGTACTGTGATCTCTTTAACTAACCATTAAATGTTTTAGAAGTTTTGCTCCATTTATAAGCTTAAAAGGGATAAAAATAGGTTGAAAATATACATTTTTGGAGCGTTTCTATGAAATACTCTGTCGGAACTACTCGTTGATTTTGGTTATGCAAAGTGCTGCTAAATTATGCAAGGTAAGGACGTTTAAGTATATGCTAATATCTGGTGTAATGCGGGGAAGTGCAGTCAACTTTATGAATTTAGCACAACTTCTTAAGAAGTGTCACTTAAGTAGGCAGAGAGGTAGTTTGAGATTTCACTTAATTTATACGTAAGTTATCAGTGCACTTATCTTACTACGTAAGTTATCAGTGCATTTTAGGATAAATGGGTAAAATTTCAAAGTCAATTAAGATTACTTCCTTTGGAACGTTATAAATATGTATATGATCTTTATCTAAATATGTACATAAAAATAAACAAATCGAAAATACATCATATTATGATCTAAATCGGCATGTTAACTAAAATATAAGCTTAATTGACATGTTACGTAAACGAAGCTGCAGTCAAAATAGCTGAATTATTTGAACAAACAACTATTTACATTTTAATAACTATAAACAAAAGTTCAAACAGATTCCATTTGTATTCATAATCAATAATCAACTATACACAAACTGTATACATATTCAACGATCGAGTATTTAAAACCGCAGTCAGCCCCCGGAGCATGCCGCATTAACTTCTCTAGCCATAAGATAAAAGTATGTCCTCTAAAATATATTCCTCTCATAAAATATGCATACACTTTATACAGCTTTGGGTCCCATTGGGTCCCCGGCGAATAGCTGTCGCGATTTCGTATACGGAAGCACTTGGAAATATTTTACGCTTGTTTATAGTTGCAAATGGTATGAAAGTACGGCATTTGTTCTAGAATATGCTACTCTTGTGTAATCTTCTGGAAGGCGAAATTTTCGAATATCTTTTGATTTCGCTAATTGAAATCTTTTCGCTACTAGAAAAACCTAGAATTAAGAAATTCTCCCACTCTGAAATACGTAGAAAGATGATATGATACTGCGCGGTACGATTTGCTCAAAATGATCTGGCTTGGTTTTCCATTTTAAACGTTTTCAAGCAAAGTTTGCTATCAGATCCTTTTGAAATTTGGTAGGATAATAGGTTAAAGTCCGAAATAGGATGCCAACACGTTAGCTCGGAAAATGAGTAAAAATTAAAAAAATAAAAGCTATAAAGTCTGCTATTTTATAAAGCTTATTAACGCGGGAATATCGGTCTAGTAAAAAAAATAAAACTCGCTCGCGGTAAATTGTTTTTATTTCGTCATTTCCCGCGCTAGTTCACTTGACGGGTAAAAAATGAAAAGTTCACAAAGCGTCTCATTTCCTGCGGTATGTGCTCTGAATGAGCTTCGCGGTGTGACGTCACGATGCTCCTTTATTTCATAGATGGGAATTTAATTGAATACGCACGAATGCACGATAGTAGAGTTACCAATCTATATTTGTTAAAAGAACTGCACGCTTAGAATTGCATATCACGTCTTGTAGTAAGCGGTAGTCATGGTCACTAAGGTCTCCATTTAATGTTTTGCAGAACAACTAATTTTCTACATGGGAACAATTTGGTGAAATAAACCTCTATGACCAAACCATCAAAATTCGTGTGTTTGAGAGGGAAAGAAAAACGAAATAAAGAACAAAATAAAGAGTATGTTTTAAATAGAAAGAATATAAAACTTTCCACAGGAACTGTTGCATGTTTTCTTGGCAAGTACCTAAACTTGAACGCAATAACCATTTTAATCCGGATTTTTATAGTATAATATAACGTTTTTACATCTTATATATAAAAATGAATCGCAAAATGTGTTGGTAAGCGCATAACTCGAGAACGGCTGAACCGATTTCGATAATTCTTTTTTTATTATATTCCTTGAAGTACGAGGATGGTTTTTATGTAGAGAAAACGTAAATATGTACCACGGGCGAAGCCGGGGCGGACCGCTAGTTTAATATAATTTTACAGGTGCTTGTAGCGCATTTCATAATTTTAGTTTTGCATGTACTTCGTAAGCACGTGGTGTTTATTTAAAAATTGTAAACTTTTCTTGTTAAGTAAACTTTATCAGGTAGTCATGACTTATACTTTATACTTGATTACGTTAATAATTAATATGCCCAAGAGTTATTATTAAAAATATCGATCCCCTTTGTAAATAAATGTATTAAAAAGGTTTTTAAAATGTATCTTTTTTATTCCTATCATAATGATGCTGACATCAATTCAGGTGTATTGATGTAGTTGGTATATAATAATTATTGCAGTAGATGGAAAATCTCATATATACGAATTCTAAAGAAGTATACACGTATTTATGGTTCTTATACACGTACGTTGTGTGTTTGCATGGATGAAGTTAATTTGCTAGTCACCAATTCGTTATACCTTATAAACAACTAGCTTCCGCCCGCGGCTTCGCCCGCGTGGTGTTTTGATAAAAGGTAAGCCTATGTTTTTTCTAAGGGATGAAATTTGTCACAGACAATCTTTAGATTGTCTGTGACAAATTTCATCAAAGTCGGTTGAGAGGTTTAAGCGGGAAAGCGTAACAGAAAGACAGATAGACAGAGTTACTTTCGCATTTATAATATTAGTAGGGATATAGTAAGTAAAGACTAAAATATAATATTGTACCAAAATAAACTCCGATAAATGGCCACTTAATAAAACCGCGTGGTCACCCCAACTCCATTTCGATGCAAAGAATGATAACATCGCCGGCAATCAGTCGTAACGAGAAAAGGAATAACATTCAACTGTTTTATGCCTCATTCGACGATACTCATCTGAACGGACGCTGAAAATAATTAAGGTTATCAATTTTCAGAAATGTCCAGGGTATTTAATATTAATTATATAATATTTGTGACGTACAAAGTGTTTTTTAATATTTGTTTTCGTCTAAACATAAAATCAACAAAGCAAAACATTTCAACTAGAGATGATCAACCATATATTATAAATTATAATATCTCCTAATGATTTCCTTTTCAGTTTTGCCAGTACTTAAGCTCTGAGGTCAACTATCCATTAACTATATCTGTACAGTTATTAGGTATGTTATACATATACAATTATACGTATCATATCAATATTCCAAATTTGTAATTGATACCAAACAGACCATATCATGTAACATCTTCATCTGTGAAGTCGATTATCGTATCAAATATCGATGCATATTGGATTTATCCAAGATTTATCATTGATATTATTTAAAACGTCTCAAATGTCATTGTGTGCACTCCTAGATATTGACCGCATTTTCCATTAAAGTTCATTGAAATGTTATATTTATCCTAATTTCCACGCTATCGTTATCACTACATAGTATAAAACAAAGTCGCTTTTTCTGTCCCTATGTCCCTATGTATGCTTAAATCTTAAAAACTACGCAACGGATTTTAATGCGGTTTTTTGTAATAGATAGAGTGATTCAAGAGGAAGGTTTGAGTATATAATTTATTAGGTTTTAGACAAAGCGGGCGAAGCCGCGGGCGGAAAGCTAGTGCATGATAAGACAGACAGACATTGTAAAAATTGTTTTTGCACCGTTCTCTTGAACGATGAATATTATTTTTTCTTTATTATCTACTGTCATCACCCTGCTGTTTTTAATAATATGTGTAGATTATGGCAATAATTTGTTCGTGAAGTTTATTTATTTTGTTGTTTGAAGTTTCATTTTCTAGTATCAGCCGATAGCATTATCCTGTCAATTCTACTACTATACACCATACAATAGCAGTTACCTATCCAACATAGTGTAGAATAGCTCAAAGTATCAAATAATTGTATACCATAAATGCCAAACGCAGTAAGCTAAAATCCCTAAAACCAAAACCTAACCTTCTTGGATAAATCTGTCAACTTTTTGAAGTGTCCTTGGCTTGGTTTCACGTTTGCTTGCACAGTTTGCTTGAAATGCACTTTACATATTTATTATTAGTCAATTTGAATATTATCATACGAAAATGAGAAAGATTATGTGTGCAATGAAAGATTAAAGTGTAGGTATATTATATGTGGGTGTATGAGTGGATTTTATATTGCAGTCATATAAAAATTAAGTAGTTAAGTATGTATATTATTTCGCGAAAATAGTCTAACTTTTTAAGATTGTTCTTAATTTGTTTGATGTTATCTCTGGATTGTAATTTCTATAAAAGTAAAAATATACAGTTTATTTGTGAACAATTACGGATGAGTGCGTGTTGAGGGATGAAGGGATGAGGTTATTGAAATTGCTGGACTGCAGTTTGAGATGAATTTGGGCACATAGATTGACCATTATATCTTTATCTATGACTACCTATTTAGTATTAATAAATAAATAGTATGCCGTGTCCCAGTACAATTTTCACAGCCGTAAAAATCTTTATTTAAACAATACATGTTTCTTTTTCAATTATAATTGTTTGTTGTTTGCAAATTACGTACAGTACAATAAAATATACATGAAAGGTAAATTCAAAATTGCTTTCGGCCAATATTTACTTTTAAATACATAAATTTACAACGAAACAAGGTTAAATAATAATAATTAATGAATCATTCGCATTTTAAATCTGTTATATTTTCATTTTGAAATGCATTTCTCGTGTAAAGCAAATATACGAGTTGTTAGTAATTTACTTTTTAATTTACATGGAAAAAGTACCTGAACACTTTGCTCTGAATTAAAATAAATATTTATTAGTTTTGGATGTTGGTTTTTATTAAGTAATTATTCCATATTTACGCATGTTTAATAAATCCTGATTTATTTTCTCTTATTTATCTTTAAACTTCTTTACACTCACGGCAACATTTATCTTTCTCCCCATTATTTTTAAATTTAAAGTAGGAATATCTACGTATTAATTTAGCATTTAGTTCTGCCAATTGAGGTCTAGCCGTAAACCTAAGAAACCCAATTCGTTAGATAGCTCCATAACAATTTAATTCGGACCTTTCGACCTTTATCCTATGAGGCTTTATTAAGACTAAAATCGATCCGAGGTCAGTGACCTGGCAGATGTTGCCAGAATACACCAAGTGCGTGACACTGGCACAATGTTTTAATAAGGAGAATCAATAAAAAAACACTTACTATTCTAATATACTTAAAGCACAAATAATACTATCTTAGCTTTGAATGTCTTACGGGATGTAAAGGCAAATTACCTACTTAATCGAGTTGGTTAAATTTTCATAGCTCATTTCCTTTTTTATTCGATTCTTATGATACAGAATATTAAAATATGTACTTAATGGTATTCATTTAAAATTCATACTTATACAAAAATCAGAACCGACGCGACGTATATAGTATAATGAAGAGTCTCATAAAATATAAAGATATTAATAAACAGCATTTTAGGAGCTCATAACAATTTCTTTTGATACCGTGCGTTTGTTATATGAATGAAAAATCAATAACACCAAAACACACGACTGCTTTTATGCTTTAAGTGAAATTAATACGAAGTTGCTATAACCCGGATATGTCACGTTAATCCCGATCTAATCTAGATTAAACCTTCTGGATATAATAAACCCCTATGTAAGACACATATAACCAAACTAAAGTTGGCTACATTTGTGAAGAGGCATATCTCATGAAAAGGTCTATAGAGCATAATCTTGGATATAACAATTCACAAATGATTCCCCTTTTCAACAGATATTTCACGTAATCTAGGATCTGACCTGACCCGGTTGTGGGCAATATGGCATAGACCTCAGTCCTCATTCCATGATACGCCTGGAACGATATTTTGCCCAACTAATTGCTAGCCATAAGGCGAGAATGAAGGTTTACGGATTGCGTTAATAACATTTTATAGATGTAGGTAATGTTTGTTTTAATTTCTGGATGGTGATAGATGTATAGTAAATAACTACATTAAAATAGTTTTGTGTCCTTAAATTTAAAGTCTAAATATTAGATAAGTATGGTTTGAACACAAATAAGGTATATAAGGTGCATACAAGGTGCATACCCGTCTAGTTGACCGGATCAATTTTGAAGGATTAATATAAATTTGTAGATTCATACAATCAATATTCTTCACAGCTATCTCGAAGCAGACTTCATGCAATAATTTCATATTGGACAAGTGTGTGTGTGTATAGTAATAGACCGTATATCAAAATGTGAATCCCTATACTTACCAAGAAAGTATTTGTTGTTGTTAATAAAAAGGGTTTTCACATTACACAATTATTCCTTTATTTTGCCGTAGTAAAATAGCTTTAGAAGCATTCCCAAATAAAAGAGAGCTATAAGTAACGTCACAACTCACAACCGACCACACCATCCGAAAGAGGAAATGAGTCTCTGTCTAGGCAGTAAGTTACTGACTCTTGGGCAATTACGTTTTGTATAAGATTCTAAGCTTTGGTGATTTTCAAAATAGTGTTGTAATTAAGAGAAGTTTTGTTCTTTTAATAAATGATTCATGAAATAATGTTGGTTATCGTTTTCACAACACTGTAGACTATTATTATTTATTATCTTACCTCGGTATCCTAAATAGATCATAGGGTCAAATATAATTTCTTTTCAAAAACAACAATTAAAATAAAAACACAGAATCGTCAAGTTGGGTACTAATTAGAAATACCTCCAAATGTTTAGATGTTTTAAAGAAATATCATAAAAAATTGGCTTGCATGCTTTGATGTTTAATAATTTAGCAAATTTGTTCGTTCATTTAAAAATTATGAGAGATAAAAACTCCTCAGAGATGTTTGAAGAAAGTTTTCGTATTAATTAACCGTAATGCTAATGAGTGAACTCGTTAGCGCAACTTTTGTGTTCAAAATTGGTTTAACTGACCTAAAAAATTGCGCGTATTGAGTTTATTTTTATTTACATGGTTTTTATTTCATTCGGTAACCAGAAAAAGTACTGAGTTTAACTAAAAATTTATGCAAATTTTTGATATCTCATTATATGAATCGTGAGAAGAATAGGCAGTAACAAAATAAATCATCACATGCGTATCGAAGGACTAACCAAATATTAGTCAATACCAATCATGAAGTCATAACTTTACATGATGCACTTCACAATGTAGAATTGTCTAAGATATTACTCCTTTATATTGCATTCCACTCCCAAACTACTCGCGTTATCCGCAAATAATCAAACATGCAAACATGAAGCTCTAAATTGAACCTTGCTAACTTGGAACCAACATTCAAGCCTGCGGTTGACAGTCAGCTTTTCCGTGATTAGTTTAGCGTTTACCAAAACTAAACAGCAATAAATTAATGTCACTAAAAGCTTATTTGGAATGTTGGTCAAGTCGTGTGCCGTATGAGCGAAATTCCTGATCCATTTAGGTGAATACTTCAGAAAATGCGTTCAAAGTTCCGGCACGTTGCGCACACATACTTAAAGACGTGATGTGTTAAACGAATTAGGGATTACAAAGGTTCTTATTGAGTTCGTAAATAACAAACCTGTGAAGTTGGAGGAGGCTTTTGTATTATGCTTACTGAGAAAACTTCCTGTGTCGTAGTTTGTTACACGTGTCAGGTTTAGGAATTTGCAAATGGAAATACAATTTATTACTGCAGATCTGTTTAATGCACTTACTTCACATGAAATAATTCAACCTTATTGTGTCCCATTGTTGTGAATTTCAGACGACAAAATAAACAATCGAAATACCCACGAAACATGCGACAACATGTTCGCAGTTGGAGCGCATCCAAGTGAAAAATCCGACCGCGGTATTTAACTTCTGGAAACTTCTTTCAGTGTCAGCGTGCCGGGGTATGCGGGGGGGTTGTCCGCGTCGCTCCCGGGAGGGGGAGGGGCGGCTTGGGAGAGGCTCGGTGCGGAACTGCTGCTGTCAGGCCTGGTGGCTGCTGCGTACTTCGCGGCGATGGAGCGACGGTGGACGGGAACTGCGCCAGCTCTACTGGGAGCTGCTTATTGCGCTGCTAGCTTCGTTTCTGTAAGTATCCTTAAAACAATTACGTACATACACAAGGGTATATTGTCAAGTGGTTTATTGCCCGCTAGCTTTACACAAAAGGGTCTTTAGGAAGGCGAAATGAGAATCGTGCGATTAACGCGGCGAATACCTAAAATTGTGGTTAAAACTTGTAGTCGGTTCTTCTGACCCCAATTAATTATGAAAACAGAATCTCGTGTAAAGTGAATGTAAGTGTAATTCCCACTTTCCCTTACAATATAATTAAATTGAGTGCGGCTCCTTCTCCGGTCTCCCTGTAAATATATCCTCTAGGCACAACTTTTATAAATTGAATCATAGGTTAATGAAACTGTAATGTAATAAAAAGAGATATAGAAACATATTAATATATTAATAGAATTATTATAAAAATCTGAATTTAGATTAACTCTACATTCACAATATCTCTAACTCAAACTACGGAGCAGAAATTTCAATAAAATTTATATTACTCGAACGTGTCTTAGCGTCTCCGAATTCAAGATGAGACACCAGCTGCCGCGAAACAAAACTGATACAAACAAAATAGATATGAGGACAGATTGATATCTACTACCATCTGCGTATTGGCAACGTCTTCCATACTACCACAATACTACTAGTGTGTTCAATAGCCTCGTCCTTTTATCGAGGCACAATACCGTTCTACCTGCCTTTTGTGAGTCCTTACCGGACAGATGTTCCTATTCTATACACATGATTGAACAAAAACGAACCAAAATAGAAGGTACCTTTTGAATCCCTGCGATATTGCAATTGTTAACAATGAGCCCAAGATGTGCTGGTAAATTTCGCTTTTAACGTGATTTATTTATCCTTTGTTGTGTTTTTACGAGTTGAGGAAATTCCGCGTCTCAATCTAAAAAATGTAACGCAATTTATGTGACCGTATCACGCAGGTATAATAAACTCAATGTGAAGATTGATTTATAGCAAAGTATAATATCTAAGTACATATATATTAAATGGATTATCTTTATAAATGATTACAACCATTATTTTCCTTCTTTTAATCTCTGCCTTCCTTCATACCTTATGTGTATTAACAATTTAACAAGTAACATATTATATATAATATCTCAATATTCGTGCATCTGGCAACCGCAATAAATGCCCAGGCAGTTATTTTAAAACATTAAATATTGTATTAAAGAACTTCATACAACCTTGCGGTTGGCCTGGATGAGATTTAAATATAGAGAAATAGCAGGTATCCATTGTTGTTGTAATTGCGGCCCTTTCAATGTAGATAGTTTTTTTAACTCGTTTCCGCTTCTGAATACAGGTGAAAAAATTGCGTAAAATCCCCCAACTAGGACGTTTTACTCGCATCACATTATGATACTAAACGGTATAGGAATAAAGGCGTAAATGGTATGCTCTTAAATGGCTATTGTGCGTTCGAACGTTGACTATTGTTCAATCACGTAGCTCTTGAATTTCGTACTGACAACAGGCTCCAACCATTGTGTTGCCAGTTTATGTGACACGTTTTACCCTGTCGAGTACGTTTTTCACTTTGAAAGCAGTAAATATTTTGTGATGACTATCGAACATCAATCTCGGCGTATTGCGTAGTCTCATGAATATAATAGTATACATAGTATAAAAATTCGCTTTCCGCCATCTGCGTGTCCACATGTATAAATCTTTAAAACTACGCAACGGATTTTGATACGGTTTTTTGCGGGTTTAGATAGATAGTGATTCTCGAGGAAAGTTTTAGTACCTATTTACCTATTAGGTTTTAGAGAAAGCGAGTGAAGCCACGGGTGGAAGTAGAAGGTAGAAGCTAGTAAATTATAAATACCTTATTGTGAAAAATTATATCTGTCTGTTCAATTTTTTCAGTTGAACACCCAGGGTTAAATGTAACCTATATTTTAAGAGTTCATAGATAGGTACATAGATAAAATCTTTAGAACTGAAAGCTAAATGGAATTTAGCCTCTTTTACTTTCATTTCATCGTGAGCTATGATTGATGACGCTGGATATTGCGCCAAAGGATGTCGTTGAAATCCCTAAATAGTTTTCAAAGTCCTACAAACTTTATACATATATTATGTAGTTACTATACTTTGCTTAATCTAGAAAGAAAGGCATTGTATGACAGAGACAGTGTGATATATTATGCGTCCACTAAAATACTTATAGAAAGTCCTATTATTAACCCCTTTTAACGTTATTTCCAAGCTTAAAATATCTTACCTACGTAGGTATAACCATGACGAATAAATATTGATTAATAGACTATTTATAAAATTAGATATACATACTTATATAGTTATTACTTATTAATTACCTACGACGCGAACGGCGAAAACATCTCAGAATAAGTGTTATCTTTGCTTTAAAACATAGTTGCGGTTTCGCCTGTTAATTAGAAAAGGTTTAAACTCAAATCTTATTGTATACAATTACATTATGAGTCTTGTATTATGTTATAACAATCATTCTAATATCCTATATCAATTACAGATGCCCTCGCTGAACCCAGCTCGGTCACTCGGCCCGTCCTTCGTGCTGTCCCGCTGGGACAGCCACTGGGTGTGCTGGGTGGGCGGGCTCGGCGGCGGCATCGCCAGCGCGCTCCTCC
The DNA here is from genome assembly GCF_061535455.1 of Colias philodice. Taxonomy (NCBI): domain Eukaryota; kingdom Metazoa; phylum Arthropoda; class Insecta; order Lepidoptera; family Pieridae; genus Colias; species Colias philodice. The sequence goes on along the minus strand of NC_143091.1, from coordinate 11,156,764 downwards.
ACGAGTGGGCTTCTCGGAAACCACGTGCCAACTCCAACTCGAGAGCCTCCTCGCCCAGAGACCTGGACGAACTGGACAAGCCGGCCTTCCCGTCGCACCACTACCGCCACGCGTCTACATACTGCTCAGCGACTCCTCGACCAGATAACACTGAGCCCCTGTACTCTGGCACCAAGTCGCTGTACTGCCGCTCGCCGCCGCCGGCTAGACACACTCTGCACAGGTCTGATGGAACCTCATGTCAAATGTAACTATTGATGTCGTCTGCGCCACGTAACGTATTCGATTGCTTGCGTAGAACATTTTAGGTATAAGTACTAGGTAGAGATTAGGGATGATAGGTATTCAGATTGTTCAGAGAATGTTCAGTATACCTATAAATTTAAGGTAAAATGTTTTAGAGTTCGTCAGTATTCAAATCGAATAAAAGAGCACTCTATAGATTAGGTTTGATTTATTTAGAGTACTTTTACGTAATTACATATATTAGCAATCTCTTAAATTTCATAATACACTAGTTACTAGGTAGATACTCAATATTCTTAAAAAGTTATTTATCATGTATGAAATTTATAATCGATTTAGTTTAGTTTTTTTTAAGTAATGAATATAGTTAATAAGTATTAAGTACACTTCATTGTACTTTTAATGGGAGATATTCAATAATAATTCAATATTTTAAAATGAATGAATACTTTGAATTATTTATTAGGTACCTTTATTTCTCAAGAAATTATTAGGTCAATAACAATAGGAAGCTTAGCTTTTGCATGAAGCACATGAAGTGTGATGTAAACAGTAGAATTTCTGGCACGATTAGAATTTTAGTTTGTGTAAGATAGTAACACTTCTAAAGAATATATTAGAGCAATTTTAATTAAGTACCAATAACAAAAACATAATATGATAGCACTTTTGTCGATAAATTCGCAAAATCTGAAGTAAAATTCGGTCAACAAAACAGTAGCTTTCTGTTCGGAAATAAAAGAATGTGCGTCTTGTGAAACCGTGTTTATGTGAATAGATCATTTAAATTTCCGGATCTGAATTCCTGATCAGAAATCCGAACTTTCCGCCCGGTTATAAGGTTTTCCCACTAATGTTCAGTGTTGCCAAGTCCAAATATTTTAAATTCACAATCTATGGAGACTGTCAAACGTCAAAAGTGCTATCACTCCACCACACAAGTTGCCTTCTTTAACTAAAACACATTTATCCAGGTCACAATCAGTATACAGCAAGAGCAGTGCTGCTGGTGGCGTGTCGTCACTAGCGGGTGCTCAGTCGCTGCTGCTGCGGCCGCACACGGCGGTCAGCCAGAACGTGCACAACGCGCAGAGGGACCCGCCCTATGGGGCCGCTAATGGAGTCCGGCCGGGACCCGCTGGTAAGGAGCTTTATGCAGACTTTTATGTCGCGTATTATGAATATAACGTGTGAAAGCTTCTTGGCCATTTTGTATTTCAGTCATTTTTTTTCTATAGGGACAAACTTTCATAATCTGTATTTAATACATAGTCTCAATTTTCTATTTTCAAATAACTACTTCATTTTTCCATAAAATGACCATTAATCAATCAGAGAACTAGAATTAGACTTCATAAAAAATACAACACAATATATTAGAGAGAAAGAGATCCAAATTTTCAAAACTATTCTTTCTGAGTAATTGCTTGCTTCGTTAACTTGATATTTCGATCAAAAGTTTATACAAACAATATATCCTAATTTAACATCCCTTATAACCCACAGGCGCAGCAGTCCAAGAGCGACGGGAATCAGTGTACAGTTCAGGCACGCGTCGCGGGCCGCTCTCCTCGGAAGACAGCGCGTACGGCAGCTACGCTCCACACGCACACGCGCACACCGCCCACACGCTCACGCACACGCAGCACGCGCGCACCTTCCGCGCGCCGCTGCACCCGCAGGAACATTACTAGCGGCGCGCCTCGCAGCACAATATTGCGCTGCTTTTTGACGTTTAGTGCTGTGTAATGTGTTATTGCCAGTAAAAAATAACGGGTACAGACTATAGACTAGTGTCAGTGACGTTGACGTTGACATCTTGTGTGTTATACTTTGAAATTAAATGTACGTTAAACGTTTATATAAAAGTTATTACAATATGTAATAATTATTATAGTTTTAATCGTTATAATGTATTCCGCATTCAGTGCATTTGAAGTAAGTACAGCAAAGGTAATTTTTCTCTGACTGAACTATGTAGGTCGTCTAGCGCCGTCACTTTCCCACACTGGAATTAGTACTGATTTAAGACGTCATGTTACCAAGAGGGTAGTCGTGTATTGAAGGTGCATTGTTTGTTAACTTGAGAAATTAATCGTTCTTGCAAACAAATGCAATTGAAGAGTGTCAAACTGATGTAACCTGTACTTCCTAAATGTAGTTATACCACTTATATGATGACAAAGATTAATGTAAATAAATTAAATGTAACATTGTAACTTCTGACTTTTTAAGCTGTGCCATATTTTCATAAACTTAATTAAGATTTTGTCATGTCATCTGGTGTTTAGACTTATAATATTATACTAGAAGTTTATATAAATTAAATATTTACACGAAAATGTACAAAAGTGTTTGTTGAATGTGTAGAATAATGAAATTTTTCATCAATTGATTGTACATACAGCTGTCATGTTTTCCATTTAATCTGTATCAAAAAATATATAGTTAATTATTATTCTTCTACAATGTTTCGGTTTTAAGTAGGTGTACCTATACCTTTACAACGAATTAGAAAAATATACCAAATGATATCAATGCATTTAGAAATATAAACCTATTCACCTAATAGTTGTTCTTCATAAGTAGATACCTAACGTAACCTAAGGTTATTTAATTTTCTTTGGCAGCAACTATTGCATTGTAATTATCCATCTTTCCCCATAATAATTATAGAAAACATAAGATTATGTAAATATATAATTAAGGAATGAATTAACTTTACTGATTGCATGCTATCAAATTCAGTGATAATGTTCATTAATAAATTGTTATTAAAATAAGTAATAAGACCAATGTGTACCAAAGTTGGTATAAAATAGTCACTAAGATCTTTAAATATATTTTATTATAAAAAAAAAATAATTGTTAATATAGTCTATACAATTATTTATGTTGGCGTTTCGTCTGTAAATGCGAATTCATTTAAATTTGGAATATTCTAATTCCTATTTCAATTGGCAGAATACGCTTCACATTTCACAATTTTCCTCGTATTGCCACATTGATATTTTGTTTGTGGCAAAATGTATGACTGAAAATTTATAAAATAGGTAGTTTGAATGTATATTTTGAACTTTATATACTTATAGACATTTGTCAACATAATATCTTCACAATAAGACTGTTACCTCTATTTTTTATTTAAGGCTTCCAAAAAATAATGTCTAGTTCAATAAGGTTATTTTTATAATTTAGATATGTATTTGTAACAACTATTCAACATTGTTTTCTTTTATTATTTAAGCGCTTTATATACCAGTAGATAATTTATAAAGTTTTTACCACTAGCAACTAAATTTTAAACTTCCCCTACATTGTTGTCATTCTTGGCGATACTTAAAAAATGTAAATAAACTAATTCAAGTTGATCATGTGTTTTTTATTTAATACCTTTTAAGCTTTTCATAAATCTCATGCGTTACGTAGTTAATCTATATATATAAAACTCAAAGGTGACTGATATAGTGATCTATCAACGCACAGACCAAACCACTGGACGTATCGGGCTGAAATTTGGCATGCAGGTAGATGTTAGGACGTAGGCATCCGCTAAGAAAGGATTTCCCGAAATTCTTGCGGGAACGGAGAAAAACGGGGATGCACGGACAAAGTCGTGGGCGGAAGCTAGTCATATATATATTTTTATTAAAGCTTAGGTAGGTTCTATTTAAAAGTTTCGAACGATAAATTTATCGTATGTACCTTAATTATTTAGCCCCTCGAACAAAAAAAAAAGGCAAAAACTTCATTATCTACTTCAAACCTATAAGACTGTGGTCTGTGTCACTGTGTTAAATTTACATATTTTCTTTCCAAATTTCATCCTAATAAGATTAGATCCAGACAAACACAAACATGTTTGGCATTTATAATTAACTCATTCAAAATAAGCACGAAGTTAAAAAAATTACGCTTTTAATTTCATCAGATATTCAATAGAGTTTCATTTCGAAGATTCAATTGAGAAAAGGTCTGCGTTGCTTCGCTTATTTCGACATCGCTGGAGCACTAGCCGTGCCCAAAATAATTATAAACATTATTTATAGGGATAAATAAAACACCAGTGTAATTAAAATGCATTTAATATCCGGAACATTATGCTAATTTTGAATAATGAAAAACAATATTCTATTGATGAAAGCTAAGCACGTTGCGCGATCACGAACGTAAGTTATAATTTACTAACAATTGCATACAAAATACTATAAAATGTATTCCAACCTGGTGTGGGTACTACTTATAACCGTACTAACGAACCGACCGAGACAATTTTTGAATTTATCATCGAAGAAAATCTATTTCCCTTATTACTCAAAAACCTTCATAGACCCGTCGTCTTATTTGGTTGAGCTAACAGAGTAGTCAAGCTTACATAAGATTTCTTTCATCGTTTTATAACACTTTTATAACGAGTAGGTCAACGAATACCTTTTTATCACTTATATAAGCTTATATCCCACAGCTGTTTTATTTTATTGTGTAAATGATTCAATTCAGTCTTAAACACCTTTAGCCGAGGTGATGTAATTCTATTTTATCAACGTGAATAATTTCAAAAATTGTCTCAGCACTAGGCACTATTCATATTAATTCAAAAATTTGATATCGGCAGTGAGAGCTAACTTGATTTTTATATTAATCGAAAAACCTACAAAGACCGGCTTTGCCCTAAGTATCGAGAGTAAATAAATCAACTAGTTGTGCTTAAATATAAATCTAGAAGAAGAAATGCCTAATAATTACCTAGATATAATATAAAAGTCTTAGGTATTCTGTAGAGATCGTTGCGATTTATGTGTTAAAATTTAAATAATACAACAAACTATTTACAAAGATGTTTTTGCTATCAGGCGGGCTAAGGTTTTTAATTATAAATAGTTATATAAAACAAAAAATAAGACATAATATATGCCGCAGCTCCGAAAGCTTTATATCAATTCAATTAAAAAATCAAACAATTTTAGTCACACCATAAATTATAAAGTTACACAAATACAATTATATTTCAAATACATTGAAATAAATGTTGAGCACATTGTAATTAAAATGTTACGGTTTATCGTAAAGCATGGAGAGAAATTACTCGTGTTTGTGATAAAGCCTGTCTTAGAACCGACACATCAAATTAGAAAATCGCATGACAAATAACTCGAAAAGGAGAAAGACAATAACCAGGCTTCATTTGCCATAAAATGGTCATTGCTACGATGAGAATGTAGCATGATTACTCACGAGGAAGTCTCAAAGATTCGCTTTTAGAATAACACATTCTAAAAGCGAAACTCCGAACCCTATAATAAATAGTGCGTATTGAAACTCAATTAAAAACTGCCAATATCATAAATTCTTTTACAATCAGTCCAATACATAAATTCATTTCACAACCGTACCCCGCCTGATATCGAACCCTTGTGCCTCCCATAAACACCCAAATCATAATCAGCGCCATCTCTACAAAAATAATACTGTTTAAAACATAAGACAACGAAATAGACACGAAGACAGTCGAGTATTGCGAACTTCCAATCGTTTTGATTTAGATTTCTTGTTTCTATGCAAAAGGTACGAATAATAATTGCTTACTCTTGCAATGAAATCCAAAGCGTTTGGAAATCACAATTTGCCTTAAAAATAAGTTAGAACCTGAAACCGTGATTAGAATCATAAACCGCGGCCAATATTGCAGATGCAGCGTACTGTGTCCCTGTTTCGTTTTACGCATCCGTCATTTATGATTCTACAAGTCGAAGCGGCAGAAACCAAAGAATATCTTAAAACTATCAATTCTCTTGCTGAAATCAGGATTTTTGTATTGTAGTAGTAGCCTGTTGTGTCCCAATTCTGGGCAGAGGCCTCCCCATTTATTGAACATTTTGTAGGTACAAACATGTCACGTTTGGACCGCAATTTTCCAGCCTGTATTTTGGGGTCCACAATAGGATAGTACTAAGAAATTCTCCAGTCCACTGCCGCAGTTCGTCTTCTACAATGGGGGTAACGCAAAACCGTGCGTTCGAAATCTAAGTGAGTAACGGGTCACATAAGCGGGGAGCGTCACATACAAAGATACAAAACGTAAGTAGGCACAGATGCTGGAGGCTGCTCAGCACACGCAGCCGCTCTCGTTGCCCTCCTGCTCCGAGCCCATCGGCGACTGGGTCTGCAGGTCCACAGCTAATGGCGGAGTTAGGGAGATTATTCACAGATAACATACAAAAAAATGGAACAGACAAAAAATGTTTTTGATAAAGCTATTGATATTTGATGTATGTGTCGTATTGTTATATAAGAAGTTTCACTTCTGCCAAGTGTGTGGTATGCTTGTACAAATTTCATTGTAAAATATGTGTGGTATATTGTTTAAATAGGTTTTAATGGGATGCGGAAATTCATCTCAAGATTTCAATTATTTTACATTACTAATACATAATGATTTTAAAGAGGAAAAAATCAAAATTGATTTTTTAATTGCTAAGATTACTATAGCTATGTAATGGAAAATGTATCGATCTAATTACAATACAATCACTACAATAAGTCTCTGGTTTACCCAGCGATATAATATTGTTGATAGTCATTAATATTTTACATTATTTTGAATTGCTAAATACAAAGACACAGAGTTAATAAATAAAATGCAATATAAGGTGTTAAAAATTTATTATATTATGAGCATGTGGTACATATATTAACATTAATAATTCTGCACAAAATGATTGTAAAAAAATCCATATTTATATTGAATACAAACATACATTAGATTGACTATATGTTTACATCGATAAATTATAACAAAGAAAAATGTCAGTAAAATGTATGGTTCAATAGAAAATATAAGATTGAAGATATTTCAAAATGAAAAAAAAAACTTATAGCCAATCTTAATTAAATAAGTAACTGAAACAATTTAAAAACGACAGTAATTAGGTGCATTATTTTAATTATATGCATATATATGCATATATATAATTACTATAAAAGCTTATTGGAATGAACATTATGTATATAAAATTATATAAACCAGATTACAAGCTAGCCGTGATATCTCACTAAATAAAAATATTAATCAGTTTACATGAATCATAAGATTTCTCACTTATTCGCTAAAATAAATAATACTAATGTACATAAGCTTTGGGATCTGTGTAAATCTTAATAAAACACGATTATGTATGTATATCATAAAAAAAGTTCATATTAAAATTATTTATTGTTTAAATGATGTGGCAAATGTCCGATATAGGCAAAAGTTTAAATGATTTGAGCATTTCGATTCGACGATCCCAAAAGCGTGCTATATACAAAATAATGTATGAAAACTCTATGTACTACAAACTAAACTTTAAAAACAAATCATAGTACATATATTTATTTCGTACTCACGGCACAAAAACATATTATAATAGTTGTGAAGTATTTTTTTTAGAATTTATAAGTAGATTAAATTTATTATTATAACTAGCCGTATTTATGTAAAATTTAAGGCAGAATATTGCTTTTGTAAACTTTTAAATGTTAATTGCGAAAAAATCGTTAACTAAATAACTCTAGCTTCTAGAACTATTTTGCTATTAAAGAAGCTGAAAAGCTTTAGCTGATATAAAGGAACCTGTAAAATTCATAAGAAAAAAATAAAAATTATGGCATAATCGGTGATATACATATTTATTTTATAAGTCATAACAAGATTACGCCTAACAAAAAAATATTGTTAATTAATTAATAAAATCGGTACCGAAAGTACGAACATAAAGTAAAGAGCATATTATTATTTAAAATCCTTTCGATAGTTGTCAGTCTTATAGACAAACAGAAATCGCGAAGTTGCTTCACATGAAAGCGATCCGTGCTTCAAATACGTGCTTTTGTGTATGAAATACGTCAAAACTTATTACCTTAGTAGAATTGGCAACTGTTTCACATAGAAAACTAATAATAAATATATATAATTTTATACTGACAAAATCTAAAAATGAGATATAAATTAAAAAAGCCTAATCAAATTAATTGACTAAACTATACATAAAAGTTCGATTTTCTAAATTACGATAAATGTAAATAAAAAACAAAAAATTGTCTCTGGAAAACAGTTGTCAGTCACTTAAAAAGTTTGTAAACTAATTTACATCTAATATCACTCAGGCCGATAGACACAAAAGCACAGCATCACTAAACCTTAACGCCACCCTAATTTTATTAATATTATTACTATATTGAAATCTGAAATTAAAAATAATTATTTGTCTGAAATGATGTTAGAAATACAGTTAAATTGAAATAGAACTGAAGTCATAAAAAAGGTCAAATTAATTTAGCTGCCAAAATAAAACTAGGGCGACATAACGTTAGATAACAATCGTTGCATAATTGCACATAAGTATAATTTAGCATACACGACAACACCATGAAACACATAATTGACGTGAACGAATTGGGCTGTATGCACCAAGTCCTTTGCCTTTGCATAGACTACAAACATGACATATGACAGTTGACAGTTGACACTTGACGTTTGTCCCATAGCGCGTCATGCACACGCGTCGATTATAACCTCAAAATGGAACATACAATTTGGCGGGAAACGTTAACACGCGCATCCACCGTCCGGCTCCTTGCTGTCTCCGGGCGCTTGTCTCAGTATCACCTCGTGCACTGTACATTTAGTATTAAGGAAAATAAAAAAAATAAAAAGGCTAGAGAAGGAGGCTACGAGTGTAACAGCGTGAAATATAAGAGGCGACGCATTCAATTAAAAAAAAAACGACATATCAATAATGTATTCAGTATTCTGAACACAATACTCTGGTACAGTTTCAGTACTAAGCGAATTTTAATGAATCTATTTTAATTATTATTTTATCGCCAACCTTTAATATTTCACAACGCGAACACGACAATACCAAATAATTATATATGAAATTATATCCAGTACACACTAGTGCGTGCAGAAAGAAATTTAAAGTAATTATATCTACCCTTACTTAAATACATATAGATAAAATAAACTCTAACGACGGTATTTGTGTCTCAGTCACACATTCGTATAAAACACATTCCGTCACTTTCTCACTTGAAAATAAAATAAAATAACTCTGATATCTACAGTACTAACTGAGTATAAAAAGTGTGTGTGCAAGTGGGATAGAGATAAACATAAATAAAATATATATAAAGTTGTTAGTATGGATACATGCATTTGATGACCAAAAGTATATTTATATGGCATCACCGAACACTAATTTACTAAATGTAGTAGATTTTTATTATTACTTCCTACTGACCGAATTAGGTACATTTCTAAAAGTATTTTCATTCATTTTTACGAATTGAGTATTTGAATAGTAAAAAAATATTGATTTTTTTAATGTATTTTAAAACTTTATTATTAATAATATTGATATTTAATGCAAAAAACTCCAAAAAAATTATTTTTCAATTAATTATAAGCAATTAAAAATTTATGAAATTTAAATTAAAGTCACGTGACTATAAACGCGCCATGACTGGTCACGATAGATGTGACGTCAAAATGTTATAGTTGTATACGATTTTCTATCAACTGCAATGAGTGAAAACTAACATTATGACGTCACACGCGTTCGGGTGACGCTTCGGGAGTTGTCGGTGTGTTTTCGGTACTGGATTCAAAGACTAAATTTTATTTTGAAATAACTTTTGAATTATTGCAAAAAAAAATTAAAAAAATAGTTTTGTTATAAAACTAATATATTATCTTTCCATTTAGCACAAAAAAATTTTTTATTCAAATACCCAATTGTATGCACAACTTTTTGAATGAAAATCTTTGTGAAATAAAGTAATGCAAAAAAATATCTATATGTATGTTGTTGTATTTTTAGTCGAAAGAACAAAACTCAAATTAGACAAAACAGGAAAGAAAAAATAGTTTTGCGGAGTATCTTTGCACAGATTGCGTATTTCCAGGACATTTAGAACTATATATTTTTTACCAATAATAAATTATTGACTAATATTTTCGATCTATTTAATGTAATTATAGTTTGTTCCTACTCATAAAACCAAATAAATGTACATGCAAACTACACTCTAAGCACACTACAAGCGTAACAGAAATGAAGGCAATGTACACAGATCACATAATTAGTAATGTTAATGTTACTTACACCGTTTAGCCCGCTATACCACCACCGACACAAAACACAAACGGATCCGGACCGCAACGCTATATCGCCGGGCGCGTGTGAAATTAGCTACCAATTTTTTTTTTTGGTAGTTGCCAGCTACCATTTTTTTTTTTCATTTTGGGAGTTGCCGTTTTTTTAAAAGAAGATGAAAGTGTTGAAGTATAAAATCAATGGCAGGTATAAAAATGACTCATGATTGTAATTAAGTAATTCAATTAGGAAAAATATTAATGAACCGCATGAACCAATTAGCCTAATCAATGTTTTGTCCCTTTCTCACTTTATAGCATACGAATGAAAGAGACAGAAATCCGATTAATAAAACCGTTATAATATTTTGTAGTGTCATTCAGATAGTAAAATCATTCCGTGAATCCATTCCCATGACCAATAACCAATCCATAACCAAAATAATAGCCCATAACTGATGAAGTAATTCATAGTTTACAATAAAATATAGAAACCACCACAATCAATCTCTCAAATCATGTCACAAAAATATATATTAGTTAGAGCCTTCGACGGGTAAACAGCATGTAATCTATTTTCCCCAGACCAAAATCCACCCCTGTAGCTAATCTCACACAAAACGTCACAAAGAATCACCACTAAGAACACAATATTAGTACGATCATAGCCGTTACTTCAACAATAGCATATATGTACTTATACGTACACATGTGTGCGTTGCATATACGTGTGGAATGTGCGTGTGTGCGTGACACTGACATGTATGTGTGTGGTACTGGAATGGGTATGTGAGAATGTAACAGATAATAAATATTTTGAGAAAAAGGATACTGTCTTCGGGAGGCTTGCTTTCAGCTGAATCCATACCGGGAAGCGCGGCCGCTACCCGTCGGAATAACTGGAATTAAAAAGTAGTATATATAGTTAATCGTTTGGATTGACTTTGTTAAAAAGTTGGTAGAGTGTAATGGATGACAGGAAATTTTATAAAACTTCTTATGGTGATATTGTTGCAATCTTATTTCTTACAAAAGTATTTTAAAAATAAGCACAGTATTGCCCAGTATTCTTTTATCTTGCCTCGCAGTGGTATGTTCGACAATTACTCCCAATCTGTATATGGAGATTGGAGGCATATAATTCGCAAACTCTTGATAAAAGCGGAATACAAAACTGTCTGTAATTCGTCTTGTCTGTCTTGTTGCCAGCATGATGATGACGTCACCACTAACCTGTTTAACATTGTATCCAGCCTTGGCGCTGGTCTCTATGAACATCACGTTGAGCTCCTTCGCCTTCCTGTCGCCCTCCTCCGTGGACACCTGCCGCTTGTCCGACAGGTCCGTCTTGTTGCCGACCAGCATGATGATGACGTCAGAGCCCCGCTCGGTGCGCACGTCGTCGATCCATTTCGACGTTTGGTGGAATGAATTCGCATCTGGAATATGGATTAATAGTTCAATGGCAAATTCATAATGGTACACTACATAAATTGACTGTATGAACGAGAGAATTCTTTATTACATACTAGCGACCCGCCCCGGCTTCGCACGGGTGCAATGCTGATACTAATAGCACAGTATTACAATATTTAGGAAATATGGCAATACTGTGCTAATAGTATATAAAAACATAGCGGCCCGCTCCGGCTTCGCACGGGTATAAAATAGATAGCCGGGCCGCGGCCGGACGGTACCGCCGCAAACGCTACGTCCCGCAATTTTTAAATCTGTAATATCTTCGAAAATATTCACTTAACTCATACGGTGTAATGGGCCATATAGATCTATATTAAATGAACAATGTATTCAAGGTATTTAATTGGTTAAGGATTAATGCTGTATTGGTTAAAATCGCTTCGAAAATTAGCCATTATTTGTCGTAAAAAGTAAATGACAAAAAAAAGTTATTGTGGGTTATCCATAAGAGATAGACATATACCATCGCGGACTTTTCTGTCGACCTTTTCAATGTGTATAATACTTAGTACATTATTTTGATAAAACTCGTAGGGTTCAGCCTGCGTTTGCAATGTAAGCGGAAAAAATGTAATTTTTTACGACCTCACATTAGAAACCTCAAAAATAACAGTACTTCTCCACTATTTAATGGATGTTATTATACATATAAACCTTCCTCTTGAATCACTCTATCTATTAAAAAAACCGCATCAAAATCCGTTGCGTAGTTTCAAAGATTTAAGCGTACAAAGGGACATAGGGACATAGGGACATAGGGACATAGGGACAGGGAAAGCGACTTTGTTTTATACTATGTAGTGATACCCAAATCATGGAACTGATCGGGCTGCAGACTTATGAACCCGCTAAGAAAGGTTTTTAAATATATTTTAAAGGGATAAAATAGGGGATGAAAGTTAGTAACATGAAAACTTATTTCACGCAACAGCTATAGTTAAAACATTATCACCAAAAATAGACGGGTAGAGGTAAATGCAGATAAGATTATAGGAGATTATTTTAGGACGCGTGTTGTAACAATATGTAATAGACAAACTTTATAATCTGCAACAAACTTGTTTTGACTATGTTTTAAGGCAGGAGCAGAAAGCTATGTTAACGAAAGTAAGGTACATGCAATACGATCTCAAAGGAAAAAAATATTCTCTTAACTCATTTACAAATTCAAATGGTACCGTTAATGTAATAAACTAAATTAATATTAAGCAATTGTTTACCCATACATTACAAAAAGAATGTTTTGTCCAATTATGTAAAAATGTTCATGATGTACTTCCGTTTATTACAGATTGCTCGGAAACAAAACCTCATTCTTATTCATATGATTATGATTTAATTATGTATGTTATGTATCTTAAGTGGACCTCTAGTGTGAAAATATATAAATATTAATATTTGAACTTTAGATATACAGAGATTCACATTTCACAGTCCGTCAAGCTCTCATGCTCACAGATAAACAAACTTGCAGAAAAGATAAGATTTTTCTAGTCCATGTTCCTACGAATACGCTACATAATCGTATTATTATTTAAACAACATTTTCCCTTCAAAATAATTTACTAGTTTTTCACCCAAACACCTTTTTTAAGGAACCTTTACAAAATGTTACCCAAAAATCTTATTTTAGCAACCTTAGTTTAATTTCATATTCAGTCTTTCATGAGTATTTTAATTAATGCTCAATATATATAGATAAAGTTAAAAATGTATTTCACTGAACGGATATTCCGAGCAAAGTCGGCCGGCTCCATCGTGTTTGTGGAAGTTATATCACAAATAAATCCCTCGCCCCGGGAGCTCGAAATGAAAAATATTTTACGAGACCAATGCTGCTAGGATTGCCAACGTAATATAAAATAAAACATCGTAGTGTATGTAGGTATTGTTATCTATTTTGTTACTTTAAAATATTATATTTGTACCTTGTTTTTAATATTTTACGGTCTTAAATTAATTTTTTCCAAGTTTTATTTACTTTTCACAAAGAAGACAAAACACAAACGACACCTTTATTTATAACCCTTTAGGTCTTTCTATTTTACATATACATTTTTTTTGCAATATTTAATAATGCATAATTTTATTAAGAAGTGCCAACCCTAACTCCGACACGAGTATCCCATATCAAGGTGGCTGAAAATATTGCAGTTTGTTATAAAAATATAACTTTGTTCATAAATCATTTTAGAGGAAGTATTTAATAAATAAACTGCACTAGTGTAGTTAGTCATAGCGATATAAAACGTAAGTATAATATGCCAAAACTCTCCGAATAAATATTTTTTTTAATATTCCTTCATTATAAAAATTTCTTTCTATGGTTCTTTAAAAAAATATAAATTTTGTAATTTAATAAACGAAGGATAAAATGATGTAAGGCATTGCACCAGTATTTTATAAACTTTATCGACCGCGGCGTTGTCCTCTAGCTTGTAAGTTAGAAGCCTTTTCAGTTTCCATGAATGGCCTGTTTTATTTTTTCAGCCATTTTTTTATTCTAAAAAGAGAAAAGAACATATTCGAATTCCAAATTCAAACAAAGAAACACATATTTCAAATCGCAACCACGGTTCAAAGAGTATGTATACAGTATACACCTAAAACCGATACAGCCTCTCAGGAGCGAGTACCACGCTCGATAAGACGTTCCTGGTAGAGTTGCGATCGGAGAAACGATAAAACCCTTTAATTGCTCGTAAAGCTGTATCCCGACCATTTGCAATGTAGATTACGAGTTATGTTTTTACTTTTTACATTATACCGGTGAGGCTGTGACCTATAAATGATACTGTATTTAAATATGATGAATAAAGCTATTATAATGCAATAAAAATGTTTGAGTCATATCTTATTGGGTATTTAAAAATTAATTAACTGTATTGAGAAAATTTAATTAAGAGTTAAAAATGCCTAATGCAGCACAATCACTAACCTACTTACTTTGAACTTTAAATATGTATAAAATTAAAAAAAAGGAGACTTAGGTTAGGTTATTTAGTCGCAAAGATTCTGTTTTTTTTTTGGGCAATAAAGTACAGTATATTTTAGGTATTTTCATTTTAGTATAGAGATTTTTTTTGTTAAAAATTAAAAACATTAAATAATGTTATTGTCAATACGTCTGTATTCGTCATATTGCAAAAACTCGAATTCAAATGCTACCTGTATAAAGTAGTCCACATTCATTATTATTTAAACCGCAAAAATGTTTCTTAAATTACAAATGTTTATTTTTTGCATAAACGCTTCGCATATAAAATATGTCATTGTTAATATTGTCATTTTAAAATAACTTTGAACTTCATTATCGTAAAAATACATCATGTACAGTTTTTATACATTGTGTTTCATTGTGGAATTATTGACTGCCCGGAGTTTGAAAAAATGCCCGGATCTATGGCAATTGCGTATCCTTATTAAATGCCACTTGTAGTTATACTGCCTTATGTAGTTGTACTACCTACTACATTAGTATAAAGTATAAACCTTCAATATGGTATTTTAATACGGCAAGAACCATCATGGCATACCTTTGTGTCTTTAAGCGCAATGAACTCTGTAGTTATAAAAAAATCTCTATACAAACAAGTGGTTGATGTTTTCTTTCATTTGATAGCAAATTTCTCATGAATCGCTCTATCTGTATAATTATAACCGAGTCGGGTTTATTATACTATTTAGATCTGAAAAACGGATGGACAGAATCAAATGTTTATTCTGACCAATAAGAAGAATAACTAGTAGGTATTATCCCAAAAACCAGAAAGTTTTCCAAACATATTCTATATCCACAATCAATCGTATACTACATTTCAACTTAAAGAGAAGTCAGAACAACTTTTGTGGCAGTAGGTACGCTATAAATATAGCAGGAACTTTAAGGGTCAGATCTAAATTAAGCCCAAACAAAAGTTTTCCAAACAAAATACATATTCCACAATCAATCGTATTACTTCGTCAAGGTCCAGGGTGAGTTTGAGCCAAATATTTGTTCTGTCCGGACAATGAAGGTTACACCCCGACATTGGATTATGACCTCTAACTTGTCTAATCAACGTTTATTTTAGCGTACCACGCTTGGTATGAGAAAGTTTAATAAAATGCATTCAATGCTCTTAATGAGATAAGATGAAAAAATTCACGTTACTTAATAATAATTGCGATTACGTTACGCTGAGACCCGTTACTCGTAGTTTAATTTCCGTAGTGTTGTGACGAGGCTTTGCGGTCATCTATACTTATAATAAATCTGTAGAGAGGCCAATTCTGTACATGAAATATATTAAAAAAAAAACTATGAAGGGGTGATAAGGGATCGCTACTGATGCCAAAAATGCAATCAGTAAAATTTTTGTCTGTCTGTCTGTCTGTCTGTCTGTCTGTCTGTCTGTATATTCGTTATAGAAACAAAAACTAACCGACGGATTTTAACTAAATTTGGCACAATTATTCTTCATACTCCTGGGCAGGTTATAGTAAAAGAATCATGTAAATCGGTGTAGAAACACCAAAGTTATACATGAAATACGCTATAAGTCATCGCGCGTGAATACAGAATCATGCCATAAGGATTATTTTTGTGTATCAGTTGCCGCGTTCGACGCGCTGCGCGGCGGGAGCTATAAAAATTAAAAAGGCGGCGGGTCTGCACCCGTTTCGCGTTGTCACGGCATCACGTGTGAATGGCTGAACCGATTTCGATTATTCTTTTCTATTATTCTTTTTATATTCCTTGAAGTACGAGGATGGTTCTTATGTAGAGAAAACGTAAATATGTGCCACGGGCGAAGCCGGGGCGGACCGCTAGTGTATAATAAATCTGTAGAAGGGTCATTTCTGTACATTGAAAATATTGAAAAATAAATAGCAGGGGGTGTTACTGGATCGATACCAAACCCAAATATGTGATTAAAAAAAATTTTGTCTGTCTGTCTGTATGTGAAGACATCACGTGAAAACTACCGGTTTGATTTCGATGAAACTTGGTATAATTATACCTTATTATCCTGGGCGTAAAATAGGATACTTTTTATCCTGGAAAAATACGTAGAAAAAAATCTTAATTTTTCAGTTTTATCCATAGACGTTGTTCTGTAGAACCGCGAACACGTTGCGTATTATTATAGGCCTAGCCGTATTTGGTTCCAATAGATATTTATAAGATGTCATTGTCAGAGTTACTCAAAATGGAGAAATAAACCATCCACGCGAAGACCGACATCCGCGCGGACGGAGTCGCGGGCGGAAGCTAGTTTATAATAATGTTCTAGCGTTTTTCCTTACTTACTTATCCATACTAATATTATAAATGCGAAAGTAACTCTGTCTGTCTGTCTGTTACTCAATCACGCCTAAACTACTGAACCCATTTGCATGAAATTTGGTATGGAGATATTTTGATACCAGAGAAAGGACATAGGCTACTTTTTATTGCGAAATATGTACCACGGGCGAAGCCGGGGCGGACCGCTAGTTGTTAATATTTTTAGAATTGCATTATTTTCTCTTTCTAGAGCAACTATCGATTTCTCTAGATGCAGACGAAAAAATCATTCATCAACAGAAATCATTAATCAACAGAATATTTCGACGTTTTCAGTATAAATGAATATTTCTTATTTTGATATTACTGTGAATCAATGAAAAGCAATTTAATTCTAATCCAAAATAAATGAATTGCTTCACTAATTGCATATTACTACACAAAACTGGGTCACTGATCGATTTATTATCATTAGGGTTCCGTAGCCAAAATGGCAAAAACGGAACCCTTATAGTTTCGTCATGTCCGTCTGTCCGTCTGTCCGTCTGTCCGTCTGTCACAGCCGATTTACTCGGAAACTATAAGTACTACAGTGATGAAATTTGATGGGAATATGTGTTGTATGAACCGCTACAAAAATATGACACTAAATAGTAAAAAAAAGAATTGGGGGTGGGGCCCCCCATACATGTAACTGAGGGATGAAATTTTTTTTTTCGATGTACATACCCGTGTGGGGTATCAATGGAAAGGTCTTTTAAAATGATATAAAGTTTTCTAAAAAACATTTTTCTTAAAGTGAACGGTTTTTGAGATATCAGCTCTCAAAGTCGTAAAAAGTATGTCCCCCCCCCTCTATTTTTATAACTACGGGGTATAAAATTCTAAAAAAAATAGAGGTGATGCATGCTAATTAACTCTTTCAACGATTTTTGGTTTGATCAAAGTATCTCTTATAGTTTTTGAGATAGGTTGATTTAACTGTAATTTATTATATTTGCTGCTACGGAACCCTTTGTGCGCGAGCCCGACTCGCACTTGGCCGGTTTTATTTTTTTTCATTTAAAAATGACCAAATATTACAAAAATTTAATTGGTAAGTAGGTACATCACTTAAATATTAAACAAGAAAATCACGAACATACACACAGATAAGTATTGAAAAAGTAATTATAAACTTTTGTTATTAAAATATATAGATTTATAGCCCGTTAAACGAAACACGGAAGATAATAGAACTGCATACTTTTTCATATACAGAACAAATTCCTATTATCACATGAAACCATTCTTATGAGCTCTATCAGATTTTATAAAACCAATGTATACAAATTCGGCATCGTATTTCCTGTCTCATGACTCATCCCTGTATTCCAAGCGATATCAAAATTCAGGCTCTCTGCAAGCCAGTATAAAATATAAATAAGCTTCAGTTGAAAATCCGTATACATATATACTAGATAGATATATAGATAGATGTACAAGCAGATATTACGCTCTCCACCTGAGGCCATCGGCCCACTTACAGCCGCAGACGTGTCATGCAACCGAATTCAGAAATCGAATTTTCAGTTCAATTCCCGCGTTTTTTGCACTCACAATTATTTTCATTCGTTACGACACCCGTTGTATGAAACGGCAGGGATTATTAGTTTTGGCCTTGAATCTTGCATTTATAGTTTTTACTGGTTTTAGTTCAATTCGATTTCTATCCCGGTTTAATTGGGTTAAGAAATGCAATTTGCTTTCAGTTTAGACGAGACACGATAGTACCTACAACTAGTTGTCTATACGCGACTCATGAATACAACTATTGATTTTTAATAGCTATACTGTCGTCGCCAAATGTACTGAAAGAGCATAAAGAAACACAGTATAAAAACGTTGAAATACAGCACGACCTAAATACGAATAGAAAATACAATGCACTCGGAACGGGCATTAAGAACTTATTCTACATAATAAATATGTATTTTATACCGATAATATGCTATATGCATATATTTTTGAGAAAAATACTATTATAAATACAAACTGTGTCCAAATCGTTCTATAGAATAACTTTAGAATATTTTTTATAAGTTGTCCCTGTTTTATAAGACACATCACGGGCTCGCTTGTTTTAAATGTACAATTTCAGTTTCATTTAGAACATTCAGATAATACAATAGGCCGTAATTATGATCTCTGTACCTAAATTATGATAGCGACCAATTAATCCTATTCATATTTTAAAGACTTACACATCATATTATAGACATTAATATTCAGAAAGCTTCAAAAAGAAAAGCCAAATAAGAGACTAAACTCAGAATACAAGGAATTTTAAATTGTTTTAAAAATACAAAACCACACTCCACAACCACAACAATTTCTACTTCTCTGCTTCATTATTTCGACTCTTTGCTGACTCCTGCTGATTCTGAATTATCTATGAAATATCTATATTAAATTTTAAATTCTCATTAAACAGGTCATAGAGACGTACCTTGACCCGGTCAAGAGCTTTAGAACACTGAAGTTACGCCGTTTGACCTAGAACTAATTAAATTTAATAGCGTATTAAATTAAACTTAATATACCTACTTTCAACCGAGTTCAAAAAAGGGATGGTTCTCACTTCGACTGTATTTTATTTTGTTTTGTTAGTTGTTACAAAACGTTCGAATGGGTGAATCGATTTTAATGATTTTTTATTTGAAAGCTAGTGCCTTCCTTATAGTCCCATTTAAATTTTGTAGAGTTCAAACCATATACTTATAATAAATCTGTAGAGAGGCCAATTCTGTACATGAAATATATTTAAAAAAAAACTATGAAGGGGTGATAAGGGATCGCTACTGATGCCAAAAATGCAATCAGTAAAATTTTTGTCTGTCTGTCTGTCTGTCTGTCTGTCTGTCTGTCTGTATATTCGCTATAGAAACAGAAACTACACGACGGATTTTAACCAAATTTGGCACAATTATTCTTCATACTCCTGGGCAGGTTATAGTAAAAGAATCATGTAAATCGGTGTAGAAACACCAAAGTTATACATGAAATACGCTATAAGTCATCGCGCGTGAATACAGAATCATGCCATAAGGATTATTTTTGTGTATCAGTTGCCGCGTTCGACGCGCATAAAAAGGCGGCGGGTCCGCACCCGTTTCGCGTTGTCACGGCATCACGTGTGAACGGCTGAACCGATTTCGATAATTCTTTTCTATTATATTCCTTGAAGTACGAGGATGGTTCTTATGTAGAGAAAACGTAAATATGTTCCACGGGCGAAGCCGGGGCGGACCGCTAGGTTTAGTTTTCTTGTTAAAACGATTCTCTTTACGTTTAAATATATTACAGAAGAGTGAGAGTGTATTTGATTGTGAAATGTAACTATTACGATTACATTGTTCAAACCCAAAATGCATAGCGGCCAGCGGGTCATGTTACGTGATTGTGGAATAAGTGCTTTACACCAATTTGCAGCACTTCTTAGTTTAATATGTTCGTTATTCGGTTAGTTTATACAAATATTTTATCCGTGTATAATATACCTTTTACCTTTAATGTAAATCTATACTTATATTATAAAGCTGAAGAGTTTGTTTGAACGCGCTACTGGTTCGATTTGAAAAATTATTTCGGTGTTAGATAGCACATTTATCGAGGAAGGCTATAGGATATAGGTACTATATGATCACGCTGAGACCAACAGAAGTGGAGCACTGCGGGTAAAACCGCAGGGCACATCTGGGATTGAATAGGTATTGTTCCTTAATCTTCTGGTAACTTTTTTACAAACCATATTCGTCATAGGCCATAAAATTACTAATTAATTTTGAATACTTCACATTTTCTTTACTTATTGATTCGTCATCCTTTTTAAAAGTTTTATGGTTAGGAAACATCTACACCTAGAATAAAATAACTGCATTACCTATACAGTAAAATATATTTGTAGTCTTATAAATATTTCGTACATATCTGTATTTAATATAAATGTTGTCTGCCTTCTTTCACTCGTAAAAGCGAATGGATCAATAGAGCAGACAAAGGCATCCGTCGGCCTAAAGCTGTCTAGGTGGAGTTATTTCATTTTTAAACGATAGATACAAATACAAACGGCTAAATATAACTTAAATTACATATATTTGGTCGTTAAAATAGGTTATAATTTACCTATTCATGTAAATTTATACATAGTATAAAACAAAGTCGCTTTCTCTGTCCCTATGTCCCTTTGTATGCTTAAATGTTTAAAACTACGCAACGGATTTTGATGTGGTTTTTTTAATAGATAGAGTGATTCAACAGGAAGGTTTTAGTAAATAATTTATTAGGTTTTAGACAAAGCGGGCGAAGCCGCGTGCGGAACGCTAGTAAGTATACTTACAAAACAGTTATTATTGTAATTTTTTTTTATCAATCACCGTAAAAGCTTCAACGATTTTGAACGATTTTGACGTCGGCTAATCACTACATAGTATAAAACAAAGTCGCTTTCCCTGTCCCTATGTCCCTATGTCCCTATGTCCCTTTGTACGCTTAAATCTTTGAAACTACGCAACGGATTTTGATGCGGTTTTTTTTAATAGATAGAGTGATTCAAGAGGAAGGTTTATATGTATAATAAGATCCATTAAGTAGTGGAGAAGTACTGTTATTTTTGAGGTTTCTAATGTGATGTCGTAAAAAATTACATTTATTCCGCTTACATTGCAAACGCAGGCTGAACCCTACGAGTTTTATCAAAATAATGTACTAAGTATTATACACATTGAAAAGGTCTACAGAAAAGTCCGCGATGGTATATGTCTATCTCTTATGGATAACCCACAATAACTTTTTTTTGTCATTTACTTTTTACGACAAATAATGGCTAATTTTCGAAGCGATTTTAACCAATACAGCATTAATCCTTAACCAATTAAATACCATGGATACATTGTTCATTTAATATAGATCTATATGGCCCTTTACACCGTATGATTTAAGTGAATATTTTCGAAGATATTACAGATTTAAAAATTGCAGGACGTAGCGTTTGCGGCCGCCCGGCTATGTATTTTATACCCGTGCGATGCCGGAGGCCGGAGCGGGCCGCTATATTTTTATACCTATACAACGTTCACAATTTTTCTGTAGTGTATTTAGTATCAGCATTGCACCCGTGCGAAGCCGGGGCGGGTCGCTAGTACAATATATTCAAAAGGAAACCTTGAGTAAGTATTTACTTATACAATGAGGTTTCTGTAAATATATTATCTCCGTTTTGCAGAGCCGCCTGTTTCCAATTGAATTTTTAACGGTATAAACTGTAAATAAAAAAACTGAAACCAATCTTATGTGAACTGATTTTTAATTAAACTTCTATTCATTCATGAGAATATCGACACCATTTTTATTGACTTAATAGTGTGATGGTTAAGGCTGCAGTCTAGCAAAATTGCGTTTTCAACAAGTTATTTGACAATTTTTTCCCGGCTAATGAAATGATAAACTGAATTTTTTTTCTTGTTTATCAATTAGTGTTATATACGCAATGCGCGTGAATTTTTTCACATTTATAAAGTTACTTTATGTTACCTTAATCAGGCCTTAAAGATAAGTCTCTTTCCCCCAAAGACATTTCGAGCTAAGTTTGTGCACTCACTACGTTGCAACCGATTACAATTTACACAATCTGATCAGCGCATTATTATCCTTATATAGTCGTTATTAAAAACTGCTGAATACAATTGCCGAAAAACTTATGATTTTCTTAATTAGGACGTTATAAATTCATTAAATTTCCCATTTTTTGCCTTACAAAATCGATTGATAAATACTGCTAAAAGTTATTTTTTCCATTAATTTATTCGAGTTGGTTGAAGACCAATGAGTATTAATCCTTTAAAAATTTTTTTTTTTGAATTTTGATAATTCTTTAAATATTAAAAAAATATTTAAAATAATAAGTAAAAATCCTAGCGAATTTCTTTAGTCGCGCTCCTTGGGCCGGAGCGTTCTGACGTGTGCTCTACGCTCGATTTTCCTTCATACCGAAGTGAAAGTTGCTCTACTTCATTAAATTTAATATTTTTGTTAATTGATTATTTTTATCTTAGTTTTGTGCAAATATTCGTATTTTTAAACATTTGATTTCGATATGGAAAATAAACGAAAAAAATACGCGTGTAACTACTAGAAAAAAAATTATCTTCGAACATAAAGTTAATGAAACCAAATAGATTGCAAAGGTGATTGGCAACAATTTCTTTATTTTACGGGGTGTCAGTAAAGGGATGTATATTTCTTTAAAACTAAAGTAAGCTCATAAATTTTCTTATAATATAATTTTTTTGAAGTTCCAAAAATGTTTATTTTTCGTTTGAGAAATACTAAATATAATATAAACTTGTATTGAGAACTTGAACTTCCCAAGTTCATCCGGGGAAATCCCCATACGGGGAAAATGATTTGTTTACTCCAAAATTATATGCCGAGGTGTTTTAATTTTTTCTTCTAGTCATTTTCAACGTAGCGGCATGTTGTTTGATTATTAATTTTGTAACTTAAATACAGGATGTTGGTTTTATATTCTGATCTTACAGACGCGCTGACAAATTTAGTCCACCATTTCTAGTTTAGTCTACCAACTCTAAGTACCAATATTAAAACGAATGGATTATCATCACATCATCAAAACTCAGATGTAATGGAAGATCACAATAACATAGAAAATTCAGTGGGGTTGAGAACTAAACAAACAGAAGTAACAGAGACGCGAAGAATAAAAAAAGAGGACGAAAACGATAATTCGTTGATGCTTTCCCTTTTCGACGTATTGTTAGGGTACATCACCAATCTGCAAAAAACAAAACTGATAATTCCCAATTGCTGATTAAAAATGAAAAACAAATAATCGACAACAGTGGTGAAAATTTGCTGATCACAATGAAACATCCTTCAGTGGTAGCAGATTTACTCATTTAAAATGTATCGGTGAACAGCGTAAAGGAGAGGAGGACAGGAAAACATTATGAATGTGGATGGTGGATTGTATACAGGGTGTAATCGATAAGTATGTGCAGGCGATTATGACGTTATTATTGCAGGTATCAAAAAACTTAAAACTGATATCGAAATTACTTTACCTAATGAGCAAAATGACAATAATAACTTTTTAAAAGTATAACGAGAAATATCTAAAAAATTTACTTTATACACTCCCATATCAAAAAGGGAAAATGGGACTAGTAGAAGTTAAATGTCTAATTCCGGCAAAAGACATGAATGCGGAAGATGCGGTTAAAAAAAATTTAATATTTGAAATACAATGCAAAAAATAACACTTTAGTCATAGATAAGAATCATGACTATTTTTTCAAATTCAGGGACAACTAAACGTTGCAGATGCAGAAGTCTGCTTATTTGCTGTTTGGACTGGAGTGAATCATTCGTTAAAAATAGAATATATAAAAAAGTATGTAACGTTTAGGCAAAATAAAATGATGGACCATTATCAAGATTTTACATAAATTGCCTACTGTCAGAATTGATTGATTCGAGACTTCAGCATTCGATGCCCATCAAGGACCCATCCTATATCATTCAAGCGATTGAAAAAAAAGAGATTAATCCAGTGCAACCGATAAAGCATCAGAATGCTAGCAAAAGATTTATTAGGTTTATCAATATTAATCTATATATTATACATAATATAATAAATCTGTAGAAGACGCGAAGACTGACATCCGCGCGGACGGAGTCGCGGGCGGAAGCTAGTCAGTAATAAATATCTTTTGTTTTCATTTGCGTATTTTTCTATTTTATAATTTTTTAACACAAACGTTACATTTTTTTTATTAAATACAAAATTTGTTTATCCGTTTTATTAGTTAAACTGAATAACTTTCACTAAGAAACTTAGGTCGAAAAAAATGTATAGAGTTATGCATTTTGTATGGAAAGCTTATTTTTTTTATATTTCGTCCAAATTTCTTTGTAAAAGTTGATCAGTTATATAAACATGAAGTTGAAGATATCAATAGAAAGTATTCGCAAATTTTGTGTACTGATAAAAAAAAATCACCCGGTGTAATTTTCACGAAAATTGTTTCAAATTGTCATTTTTGGTACTTATTACGAATATTAAATTATACGAATGATTTAATTTTTAAAAATTAAGTGGAGCAACTTTCCCTTAGTACATTTGTATTATTTACATATAGGATGACAGGATGCATTTGTTTGCACTACTAGACCAAGCCCTTAAAATGTACATTGCTTCGTTCTACATTGCTGGTTTTCGTTAACAATTATACGATTTATATTTAATTAAACACATCTTTCTATTGTTATCTCAAAAAATCTATATTTTACAATTTTTAATACATGTTTGACAGTTACGTTTAATCACTTATAATACCACAAGAGACTATATTTTCCGATAGGTTCCCTGCAAACAAATAAAGTCGTCAAGTTTTTCAAGTTTTAACCTGAAAAACTTGACTCCTTCATTTATTTGCAACGAACCTATCGGAAAATACCCGATAATTTTGAAGCTCGTGTGGTATTCGGGGGATTATTTTTCCGTCCCAAATGTCGGCCAATAATTTCACAATTGAATTCAACCTGTCAGTTTGACGTCAACGACATGAGAAAATTTTCAAAAAATTATCAGTATAATACCATGTAGGTTGTACCACGTGACGTCGAATGGTGCAATTCTATTGGTCGATATTTGGGTCGGAAAAATAATCAAAAATATTTGCAGATAAAACCATTTTACGTTTTACGTGTATTTTTCTAAACATTATATTTACTTCTATAATGACGATAATCCAACGCAACAATTAATCTTCGCAGCACTTCGTGGGCTTACCGGATGCGTATCCCGTTCAGGATTACATTTTGAGATAAACCCTTGTTCCTTATCGTGGACGCTGTCGGTCCCTATGTATGCTTAAATCTTTAAAACTACGCAACGGATTTTGATGTAATGGATAGTGATTCAAGAGGAAGGATTTAGCGAACTAGCTCATCGCCCGCGGCTTCGCCCGCTTTGTCTCAAACCTAATAAATTATATGCTTAAACCTTCCTAATCAATCACTATTAAAAAAAACCGCGTCAAAAGCCATTGCGTAGTTTTAAAGATTTAAGCATACAAAGGGACATAGGGACAGAGAAAGCGACTTTGTTTTATACTATGTAGTGATTTATTAGGTTTAAGACATAGCGGGCGACACCAAGTGCGGGAAGCTAGCCCATAATAATACAAACGTGTGACCTTATTTAAAAATACTTTACAGTTACCGAAAGGCAATTTGCAGAGGTATTCACTTATTACACACAAGTTCAAAGACCTTATAAACCGGTTCAATGGACAATATAAGGCCAAAGATGGTTTATGTAACTGTCTACACAGCGCTGGCTGTGCCAAATCCGCCTGGCTTTGTTTCCCATAATTAATATATTTTTTCTTTGTTTTAGCTCTATGTGGTACACAACATACGACTTAACTTTTAAAGTATTGTATACTTTTTTTAATAGATAGATGAAGTTTCCAGAAGCTTCCATTATATGTACATTGTACAACATTTATTTACTTACGCACGTATGAACACACCTGTGTAGTATCTACTAATACTAAACAATGAATTTTATTTTCATTATTATATACTTATGTTTCCATAATATTACATTTTAGAATTAGAATTTAATTAACAATTTGAATAGAAGAACTAGAAACAAAAAATCACATTCACTTTTAAATATTTTGATGAGCATTGCATAATTTTATTACCATTTATGTATGGACGTAGGTTGACCGCGCCTGGTCACTGGTGTTTATTTTGAATATGACTCATAGTTTTGTGAACTTAGCTAAATGACGTTATGTTACCTGCTGAGCTAACAGGCTTTGTTATTTAATCATATACGAAATTAAATATAGCCAAGCAACGCACAAGATATGCAGGTTGGAGGCTTGAAAAGAATGTATTTACAACGCGTTCTAGGCAGCGATGTTAGAGAAAAATATTTTCAGTAGAAATAGAAAGATAACCAAAATTAATTAACAAATATAACATAATTAATGAGAAATGACAAGCTTATGAAATATACACCAATTCTTGCCCCGCTATCCTAATTATTTAGGACAGGTATAATCTAAAGCTGGCCATACACGCTAGGGTGTACCTGACAGGTTTGCCTGAACAGGTCACCTGTTCAGGTTAACCGGAGCGTGTATGTTACAGAACTGTGCAAGTTTTCACACCTGTTCAGGCGACAGAAAAAAAAATATGAAAATTGATATTTTTTACGCGTGGGTATACCTGTGCAGTTTAACTGTGCAGGCAAACCTGAGCGTGTATGGGGCGGTTCGACGTAGTCGTCAGTTGTCCAGTGAGTGCTAGCAGGGAAATACGTGCATATGTGTAAAGGAGTCATAGCTGCTAATAGTTTGAGATACGTCTTTTCATCGTAGATAGTTGCGAAAATCATTCGGCTCAAATATCAATTCTTTCAACAAGTTCACATGAGAGTATAATAACAATAACTTTGCAATAACCATGATTTGCACCATCGTTCACGGTATCCCCGTTTATATTTCTTTTTCTTCAATAAAATAAATAATAAATCAATTAAAGCTACTGCGTCGATATCAAGCGCCGCGGCCGAGGGCATGGTTTCAAATAAGAGTTTGTGCAGGTTTACCGCTGCGTGTATGTCCTCTTCTCAACTCAACTTTACCTGACAGGCGTAACTGCACAGGCAAACCTGTCAGGTACACCCTAGCGTATATGGCCAGCTTAAGAATTTGTAGAAGAATGACTGGACTGTCTATTCGTTATTTATTTAATGTTTTAACAATAATATTTGTTCATACATAATCGTTTTTATTAAAGTTGAAATTTTCCATTTCACACGACACAAATACACCGCGATTAGGTAATTTATTATTCAGATTGCGAAAGATACGGTGTTTTTGTGTTTAATTTTATAAATTACAAATGTTATGTGAATCACGTCCCATAACCGACTATGTTATGATAATATCTCTTGTTTCCACTGCTATAGACTGCTCAATTACATTATCCTTCCTCATTTTATCATTGTTCTAATTTTCGACTATCAATGGCAAAATAGTGCAATGCTCCCAATTTTCTGCGTAATCTATACTAATATTATAAAGCTGAAGAGTTTGTTTGTTTGTTTGAACGAGGCTAATCTCATTAACTACTGGTCCGATTTGAAAAAATCTTTCGGTGTTAGATAGCCTATTTATCGATGAAGGCTATAGGCTATATATCATTACGCTAAAACCAACAGGAGCAGAGTACTGCGGGTAAAACCGCGAGGCACAGCTAGTCTTTTATAATGCGGCAACTCGTAATAAGGCCAATTCTTTACGCTGAAATAATTGGTGGCCACTTGTTTGTTTCATTCATTCAGTGACAAAACCTTGGGTTTAATCTTTAGTCGACTTCGATTCCGCGTAAGTATCGATCTTATACTACAAATATACAGGCTTATACTTATTGCTCATTATATACTCGAAATTTATGGATTGGAAAGAAAGTTCCATTCCTATATCACACATGAAATTTTCAGCACCTGAACTTTGAAATTCATTTTTCTTTGGAAATTAGAAACAAATTTAATGATTTATCCCCAAACATAGTATTTTTATGTACTTTACTCTTTCATCACTGTTAAAATAAAGATCTGCTAACTTTTTGTTTCATTTCTAAAAACAAAATGTATTTCCTTGAAAAAGTAAAACAATAGCTGCCAAGAAAACACACATTTCTTCATCAAAAGGAAGTTTCCAGTGTTATAAAGTTTGGCCAAAGATATAAAAACAATCAGGTCACGCTATATAGACTAGTCTTAAACCTAGGGTACATAAATAATGCCGCTATGTCCTATGCCCTTTACACAGAAGTGATTAACCTATTTCCTGACAGTTAATAGACTTCATATAAATGTCACGGAAAAAGATATATTCCTACGTTATTTGTTAGCTTTATCTCTATATTAGTAAATGAAAAAATTCAGTATAAATCAGATCTTATAAAAAAGGTTGGTTAGATAGTAAAAATTAGAATGTTTTTCTACAGGCTATAAGACAGAACCATAAAACAAATTTTTTATAGTTTACACTACACTGTAAAGTGTAAACATGTAAAGGCACAAAATGCACATAATTCAGAACAATTTTGTGTAAAGTTAAGTAAAAAACGAATTATTTTCTCTACAAAGACATGCAGGCTTCCAAAGCCAATCCACTAAGCTTACCATTAAATCGTACATTTACAACGAACAACAATCACAAAATATAAAAAAGTCACTTACTGGTAATATCATATACTACAACGGCGACAGTTGAATCTCTAATATACGAAGGTATGAGGGATCGGAATCTCTCCTGGCCCGCGGTGTCCCACAGTTGCAGTCTCACTGTACGGTCCTCTAGGTACATTGTTTTTGACAGGAAGTCTATACCGATTGTCGCCTGTTCGGAATAATAAATGGTTTATTGTCTGTTTATGTAAAAAATTAACACTTTTTATGTCAGAATATGCAGAGGCAGGCAGGCCACATGATGTTAAGTGGTCACCATAAACACTTGTAACACTAGTAATGTTACAGGTGCTTTACCGGCCTTTTAATGATAAATATGCTCTTTTCTTGAAGGCCACAATGTCGTACTTCTTACATTTGTTAATGAAACCAATGAGAAAAGAAACAATACATTATTATAAACAAACAATGAATTTTAAGAGGGAAATAGCAGTTAAATAGAGTAATTCTCATAATTATTTTAATGATAAGGAATATTTATGTAGGCTACAATATGTATCATTGTACGGAACAACAACAACTATTTTTATGACTTCTTACAAATCGTCATGTGTATTTACATACTCTTTATCTATATTTTGAATGCTGAATGTAATAATAAGAAATAGAATAGATTGTTTTAAATATGATGAGAAGAGCTTTTTTATGTTATGTTATATATTAATATAATTAAACATCCTGTCTTCTGATATTTGAAATGTTACATTTTAATAATATGGTTATGCTTTTGAATTAGAATTATTATTTATTTTAATTTTTTTTTCTTCTTATTAGTGTATCTAAGAGCATTAATCTATTTCATTAATAGAATGTCTGATGAATCATAAACATGTATATACTATCAGCAGATTGTTATTTATATCTAATTATGATTAATAATTGAAATGTTATGGCATTTTCATGTATCATCATTATTTATAAATATTTATGTATAACGTAATGGCACCGAATTCCGACCACTGATTGATACGGCTAAATGAATCCTTTAAAAGATAAATTAAATACTCTAGAGGTCATAAGAAAAAATGATATTATGAAAGATTACGAACTTATATTTTAAAATATGCACATAATTGTATTTCATAATGGCTTTTTATTACTTAAATTTGGATTTTAACTGTCACGACTGGAAATTAACTGAAAGCACCATTTTCCGACCGACTGAGTACAAATGCACGTGTTTCCGACCACTGAGTAGCTAGATTCCGACCAGCCAAATATTTTCTACTAAAATCAACTTTATGATCATAGAAATACAATGGAAATTCGTAAAAACCCGTTTCGTCTTTTCAGTGCATCACGCGTGGAGCGATTTCGATAATTCTTTTTTTATTATATTACTTGAAGTACGAGGATGGTTCTTATGGAGAGATATTTTAAATATGTACCACGGGCGAAGCCGGGGCGGACCGCTAGTTTTAAATAATATTTGAGCATTTATTAACTCTATGTTAGACTGTAGTAGTTCACTGGTCATCCACACTAATTTAGAATGTCCCATTGACTACTTTGCCCAATTCTAAAATCCATTTCACCAAAAGTATTATTTCAGCTAATGAGAATACTTCAGCCTCTTTTTTATCACTCATGATGATGACCTGAAATAAACGCATGCAATTTCACTCAAGCACAGCGCAAGCAAAAGCAACCCAGTTGGACGGAAACAGGGAAATTATATCGCACCTAGATTCCTACCAAACCTACATTTGCGTAATAAAGCCTCTAAACCGAAATTGATATTCATTTTTAGTTCATTTCTATTTCATATGTACACTTATAAAGATCTCACAATTTCGTAGTTATGCAATTATGT
This sequence comes from Colias philodice, assembly GCF_061535455.1. Classification (NCBI taxonomy): domain Eukaryota; kingdom Metazoa; phylum Arthropoda; class Insecta; order Lepidoptera; family Pieridae; genus Colias; species Colias philodice. The sequence continues at coordinate 11,125,482 of NC_143091.1, read as the reverse complement.
GTCATAAACGTAAAATATAGGGTTTTTAAACCAGACCGGTCTTTGTAAATGAATAACAAAAAAATCAAAAAAGAGTGTCAGTTAAAACGAATATTACAAATAATCCATTAAAGTTAGCATTGGTCGCATACAGGTGTTGTATATAAGCATAGCGTTTAGAATAAATTATTTAATACGAAACCGCCCCAAAACAACATGCATAATAGAAAATTATAATAATAATAATAATAAGGCGTAGGGATGTGACGACCCCATCGCCCCCGGTTGGCATATCTACAATAGATATCCCAACCGTGCAGTCAGTCACCCCGCAGGGCACCTTGTGGCGAGGTGTCGGGGAGTAGCGACCCCGCGGGAACCGAGCGCTCCCGGGGGAGGTCCCTGTCCTCACCTCTGGACTGTCCCAGTGGCAGTTCGGAGTGAACAATGACGAGGTTCAGGATCCCCCACCTCTGGCTTGCCTTTGTTGGCCGTCCAGAGTGGAGCCGCCAGAGCTATATGCTCGGGGGTGGAAGTGTCTAATGGCGTAATAGCGGGGAAACCCGCTCCGGGCCCGCGGGCCCGCGATGGTGAAACCGGTGCCGCACCTCTCTACACCCCTAGCCGTTCAGCTGATGTTGCCCCCTTGTTGCCATACTCGGTAACCTTTTTGGGAGCCCATCGACCGAACTGGCGAGTCACCGTCTGCCATTATTTTCAATTTTTAATATTGAAAAGGCAGACGTCCATAGTCCCCATAGAACCAATATACCAGTCCATCTAACACCCCCTTCCATAACCCAGTTTTGTTCATTTCCATTTTTCTGCAATAGTCCTACATTGGCCGCGGACTGCCCAGGGCTGTATCTCTATAGTGCAGTCATGGGCAGGCTGCGGCTGGTGTCCCACAACACATTAAATTCTCTAAAGGGCCTCTGCGTGTTGGACCTGTGTCCCCACGTAAGCCTTCCAAAGGACCGGGTATCTTCCTTCTGGTGGTACCCGTGTATTATGGAGAGAGACATAATAATAATAAAGCCTTTATTTCCGAAAAAGTTGACATAAATAAGTATATATAAACATAAAAATTACTTAAAACTAAAAACAAAATTTCACTATAAAATATCTCTTATTTCGGTATGCCTTACGGCAAAGGCCTCCTCCAACTCTTTCCATTGTACCCTGTCTGCTGCCACTCTTGTCCAAAAGGGCCCTGCGGTCATTTTTAATTCGTCCTCCCATCTCCTAGCTTTGCGACCCCGGCTCCTTACTCCATCTCTAGGGTACCAGACAGTGACCTGTTTGCTCCATTTTTCTTTTTTGCAGCGGAGCATATGTCCAGTCCATCTCCATTTTAGTTGGTCTATGCTTTTGAGGATGTCTGTTAATTTAGTTTTATGTCTGATGTCTGTACTCTTAACTTTGTCTTTTAGTTTCAGACCCAGCATGCTCCTTTCCATACCTCTTTGACAACTTGCTAGTTTATCCCTATGGCGTTTAGTTAGAGCCCAGGTTTCGCAGCCGTATGTTATACAGGGTAGGATGCAGGTATCAAATGTTTTCTTCTTGATCTTAATTCCCAGAGATTTGCTTTTCATGATTTCTTTCATGGCCCAGTATTTCTTCCATCCTGCTGCAATTCTTTTGTCTATTTCTTTGGACATTTGATCATAAGGTGATATAATCTGGCCGAGATACACATATTCCTCTACGTATTCAAGTTTTTGTCCATTGATGGTTATGTCTATGGGTGTTGAATTCGTCATTACTTTAGTTTTACTAGAGTTCATTTCTAGACCCACTTTCCTGCCTCTGTCTGATAAAGTTTGTATCATAGATTCCAGTAGTAGCGGGTCTTCTTCTAATAACACCAAGTCATCAGCAAATCTGAGATTATTCAGTCTTGATCCATTTATGTTTAGTCCCACATGCTCCCATTCTAGTTTCCTGAACATTTGTTCTAGCACTGCTGTAAACAGCTTTGGTGAGAGTGGATCACCCTGTCTGACACCCCTTTCAATTGGAAAAACATCTCCCATTGATTCCAGTCGGACACTAGCTTTACTTTCCTTATATATGTTTTTGATGATGTCTATGTATAAATTTGGAATTCCCTGCTCTTTTAAGCTTTGCCATACGGATTCGTGTTTGAGACTATCGAAAGCTTTAGAGTAATCTATGAATGCCATATAAATAGTTTTATTGTATTCATTGTATTTTTGAATAAGCTGTTTAATTGTATGTATTTGATCAATTGTACTGAATCCTTTTCTAAAACCAGCCTGTTCTATCGGTTGGTTTTCGTCTAGTTGGTTTGACACTCTGTCCAGGATCACTTTAGCGAAAACTTTATATACGTTCGAAATGAGAGATATTGGCCTGTAATTCCCTATATCGTCCTTTGCACCTTTCTTGTACAAAAGTATTATGTGCGATTCTGCCCAATTGCTTGGAATGCTGCTTGTATATAAAATCTCATTAAAGATCCTGGTGAGTATTGGAACTAGTTCTGTGATTGTCCCTTTCATCAGTTCATTTGTAATTTTGTCAGGACCAGGCGATTTTTCCATCTTTTGACTTTTAATAGCTTTCTCTACTTCCGATTGTAATATTTCTGGTATATCTTCATTAGCTTCTGTCGTGTATTGTTGTATTTGAACATGTCTCATTTCAGTCGTCTGTGTGTTAGCCTGATTTGAATATAATGAACGATAATAGTTTGTCGCTATACTCTTGATTTTATTACGAGATGTAACTTGCAGTTCTTTGTCTCTTAGCTTTGGTATCCATTCTTTTCCTTTTTCTCTAAGTTCTTTAAGTGCTTTTTTTGTGCCTCCCGTTTTGATAATATAATTTTCCAGGGTTTTGTGTCGTCTATTTATTCTATCTTTCCTCATATTTTCACATAATAGAAAATTACCTTCTTTTAAAAAGTGCGAAATTCCTTTTACCGACCGATTCGGTCGGATTTCGGAATGTTGTTATTTTGACAAGCTCCTCATTCCGTCCATAATTATTTGTCCAAAAAAACGTATAAAAACACGCTATCTTTGCATTTATATTTTAAAATTAATAATTTAAAACACCAATTAAACGTTTAAAGTAAATTAACCACAAACTTATCAGAGTATTTAGCGTAAAAATCCACATGTTTATTTTCACCGTTTTATGTTTTTTTCGCATTCAATCCAATACAAACTACACCCTCGCCTAGCTTTTGTTGGATTGACGAAATGTCGGTTAAAATTTTAAACCCAATTTTTTACAAATGACGTACGATAAGTGATTGGATCGAAAGCCTTCCGTTTCATGAGTGTCGCGCGTATTTTAAACGTTTTATCAAATAAAAATCAAAATGGTCGGATAGAGGAGGCTAGTCGGAAACCGGTGCCGTTACGTTAGTGATTAAATTGTATTGATTACAACATGATTTTATGGATTTTTTTCTCTACTTAGTTACATACATAGTTTAAATATGAAAAGACTGCAGTTATATTATTAAAATGTACATTTTATAGATAAAAATTTCATGGGCTCAAATTTATTACTTGCTACATTTATTACTTAAATATAGTCATTAATTGCATATCATTATTAATGGATATCAAGTCAATCATCCTAAAAACATTCAGACTATCAATTTTATAAAAATTAGTTGACTTTTCTTATCAGACGACATTTCGAAATTTTCTAATTACATTAGAAATTACTTAAATGAATAAGTATTTAATAATGTGACTTTATAATGTTTCGTGTGTAGAAAAATGCTTATTAACAATATATAATGTACAGGCATCGAATAAATCATGACTCACCTGGTAAGTATTGTCGAAACTATCATACATGAACCTTGTGATGAGTGATGTTTTTCCCACTGAAAAACATAAGTTCCAGTTCAATCCACTTTCTAATTACACCTATACAATACAATCCAATTAATGACGAATACTGAGGCTTCGTGAGAAGATCGACTACAAGCCTCTTCAAAATATGAGTAACCTACATAATGTCTCAGCCTAGAACAGTGATCAGCAGATCTTGATCACTGTTCATACAAAAAATATATCAAAACCCCACGATATGTAGGTCAGTAATTCGATAAAGTCTAGACGAATCTATATACGTGTCGTAAATTCAAAAACTATGTATTAAAAATGTACGACTGAATGGTCAATTGCCTTGACTTACCGCTCTGTTCACCGAGAAAAACCAATTTAAACTTGCGCAAGGGATTACCGAATTCACCTGACGCGGACATCGTGCTATTTTTTATTAATTAGTAAGCTAAACTATAATTTCACAGTAATTCTTATCACAGAAAACTACATAAACTGACAGTTCAGGCCACTCCTGCGGCACACACGAGCGCAGCGCCGCCACGTTACGACAGACTGACGGACCTACGCAAAAGCCAACTCAGCAACATTTCACAAAAAATATTGCTATGCATTTCATAGTTTTATTATCACAATGTAGTTGGAAAAGTAAAGTCAATCATAATTTTGGATATTTAGATCTTTGTAAAGGACTACTCTCGGTGTTATTATCAATTAAAAATATATGTTTCAGAGGCTTATTCTGAACGCATCCAAATTTTCTGACAAGTTTGTTTTTTTTTTTAACACAGATAATTAGGAAAAAAAGACTTCAATTCAATTACATATTTAAAAAAAATAAAATAAACTGACTTCAAACTACATACAACATGATACAACTAAGTACTAAAAACCGGAAAATAATTTATAGATTAGCGCTACACTCTCATAGTCGGTACCAGCCAAATCTGGGCTGTAACTGGCAGTTAGTAGAAGCCTGTTTTTTAGAAATCAGTTAAAAAATATCTGTGGTATCTTTTTGAGTTTTTTTTTTCACCTGGATATCCACTCAAGTGCGGGAGCCATTTTGCAAAAATCGGGTCTTGTGCGAAACCGGCTCCCGGTGCCGCCGCAGTTGGGGTTTTTGGCGGTCCAATATTTTTTTAAAGTCGATTATCTCAGATTCCTTTATCAATAGCACATTTGCAAGTATGTATATTCATAGATAATAAAATAGTCTATGCCTTGTCAAAACATGGTAACATTTAAATAAATAAAAACAACTTGTAAGTCAAAGCAAATGTACCCTTGTAATTTTTGTTACATTTTGTCTGCTAATAAAAAATTAAAACAGCTGTTCAGTGAGATTTTAATATTTATTGATCCTTTGTTACACTCTTCTTACGAGAAAATAAAAACATCATACCCTCCCATACATTTTTTTTACACATTCCTTGTTTATTTTTTTGTACAAAAAACTACCTACTCAATGTTTCATGAAAAGTGGGCCACTTAAATCATGTTGTTATGTTGTTATCTTGATTTATAGCTAGCCTGTTCTTTCCTTAACATGTCATATAAGTTAGAAAGAGGAAGGTTATTAGACCGTTTTATAAAGCGAACGCAAAACCCACGACTGTTGATCGACCGGGAGCCGGTCGCAACGCACATGCCCCTGAATGTGGATCGACCGGCTCCCGGTCGTTCAGCACTTGAGTGGGTATGCGGGTATTAGCATTAGGCTTAGTCTACATTATATTGGATGAATAAAACTTTAGAACGAATTTTAAACGCGATTATTCTAATCTTTTGGTATGTTATACGGGGTTTCAATTCTAAATACATAAAATGTGTACAGAGTTCTTTAAACTATCTTCTCTATTGAAATTAAAATGTTTTTAGGGTTCTGTACATCCTACTAATATTATAAAGGCGAAAGTTTGTATGGATGTATGGATGTTTGTTACTCTTTCACGTAAAAACTACTGAATGGATTTGAATGAAACTTTACCACAATATAGCTTATACATCAGAATAACACATAGGATATGTTTATGACTTTAAACTTAAATTTGCTGTAACAATCAGATGGATTAACACGAGTGATTCTTTGTGCCTTACTGAGAGGCTCCGTTTATATATATTTTTTGAACGAACATTATAACAATATATGCATTATAAAAATTCAAAAAGTAGTAGGGAAGTTTAAAAAAACACTAATTATTTTTATAAGTAACTTTTATTAAATAAAATTATATTTACAAAATAAAAACTGAAATCAATATCACAATGTATAGGGTCAACCGGGGCAAATGCAACTATGGGGCTATGGCAACTAGTTATCATAACTAATTTATTAGAGTTGTTGTAATAAATCGCCACCTATGATTCAATAACTCAACGACTAATAAATCTTACAAGTAATAGATGGTGCCCCTACGATGAAAACTATTTGATTGATAGGCCATTGTGTCAAACCGCTATTTTGAAGTTGGTGTGCGTAAAAACAGGTGTCGAGTTTTGCAGACAAAAAAATTGTTTAGGAGTGATTTTTTGCAGGTGTTTTTGATTGAACACGATTATCACAAGCCGTTAAGCTTATTTCATTTATATTTTTAGTGCGTTAGTTGACTCTATTTTATGTTATTGATGCAGTTACATTTGCCTCATGAAAATTTCACTGTGGGGTTATTGCAACTGTGAGGTTAGTTACAATAGCCCCTTATATTTTTGTATGAAACTAAAAACACTAGTGATGTGACAGTGTCGATATTTTTATTATGTATCCTTCTTGGTAGTCAAAATATACTTTCTTTATGATTAATTAAAGAAGAACCATCGATTATTTCTTCGATATTATACCCAGAGACGGATTCATAAGTAAAATTCAAATTAGATAAAAAAAGCGTGGTTAAAGAATATAAGTAACTAAAAACGATAGGTAGGATAGTTCTGTGATTGTTCAAGTAATTTTTAGTAAACGGTTGATTAGTTATTTGGTTTACGTTTTTAACAATATTTAACACAAAGAATATTATTTGTTCTGACCAAAAACTAAAATTGACTTAGTAGGTAGGGGCACTGTAATTTTTTTTGTTGCGATTTAAAGTGGTAAATCAAAGTACATGAGTTTTTCCTCTAAATAATGCGGCGCCATCTACGATCGCAACGTTATTGTAGCAATAGTTCCCTAATACCACAGACTAATAATAATATACTACGTATCTAATACACAATAGTACGATACAAATCACACGCAGAATAATAAAAAAATATCGATGAATAAGTTTTTTGCATTCCCCACACTAATTCTCTAACAAATAGTTGCATTTACCCCACAATCAGAAAAATAAGTTTTTTTCTGAAAACTAGTCCTTGCTACGCGGTAATACAGTTCAAAATCCTATGAATAACATGAAATCTCATAAATATATTCTATATTCGTTGTTTTATATGAAATAGAAGAAGAGCTATGGCAGTTAGTTGCATTTACCCCCGACTAGGGGTTAATGTAACTTTTTCTACCAATTTTAGGAAATATTCTCACTACCAGTTATTTATAAGACTACTGTATTGCTTGATTGGTTTAAAATAATCTTGAATAAATACAAAAAACAATAAATGGGTCAAATAAATGACCAAATATAAAAGGAGATAACTGCAACCGATCAAACTTGAAACTTGTTATTTTTTAGTTGCATTTGCCCCGGTTGACCCTACAACACATATTTTAACAATAAAAACATCGTCATAATAAAATTAAACAAGTAGTTGATTATGAAAATAGATGACATTTTTTTCGTTCCTATTTTATAGCAGGTAACATTTTAATACAAACATTTCCTATGATATTTGCCATACAAATTGGCGGGCATGGACGTATAAAAAAAGACGGACGCCGTATTACGAACAAACAACGTGAAGCCACCATAGTAAGCTAGCGATCGTGTAAAGACAATAAACACGCACACACTCTCACCATAGTAAGCTAGTCGGCCGCCATTACGTCGTGAACTACCGACTGATTAACTGCGTCACTGTTTCACAAAAAATATTTAAAATGCCGTCTTGCGTGGTTAAATGGTGTCGCAACAGTACAATTTTAAATAACAAAACACAAGGGATTACATTCCACAGGGAAGCAAGTTATTTCTTTTATGTTTTAATGACAAAATTATTACGGCAAAATTTATAGAAAAAAATACAGCCGCCATTGTCATCAGGACAGCTGTTGCCATGGCAACATGGCACACACACATGGATGTTTCGCCGCCATTACTAGGCTTCACTCAATGTTTAGGCGATATACCGTCCGTCTTTTTTTATACGTCCATGTTGGCGGGTAATTCTTGCGGGGAATCTTGTTACTTTTTTCATTGTTTTTATGACATTAAAATCAACTACAAATTGTACCACTGTTACTATAATGGCACCAAATAAACGGCCACTTAAATTACATATTTGCTGTGAATGTTATGAAGGGGGCAAGCAGTTAAATAGATATTCTTTGGCTTTAAATACATAACATTACGTTTATTGAAAAAAGTATCATAATACACTAATGTTTATAGATCATAATGCCTTGACTTATAGACTTGTCAAAGCAAATGTTTTAACTCACAACACCGAGATAAACACATTAAGAAACTACAATATTATATTGTGTATTCAGTATTACCTATATTGTCTTCATACATAAATTCATAACATATGGAAATTTAAGATATTAAACTAATGTACTTAGAAAATAGATGACGCTGCAATGAACATACATTATCTAGATAATTTTACATATTAAGCAAATGTCTCATAATATGTAAAACAAAGACATTTTTAAATATCAGTGTTGTCTAAACGGTTTAATATTGGCGATTTTGCTTAATGATCTAGCAACCCCATTCAATATTATTCCATTTTTCAAAATTAAGATATTATGGATAGGTTTCAGCCGTTAAAAAAACATCGTGAAGCCAGCAGTCTTTTTTGTAGTAAGAGGAATAAGAGCATATTCATAACTTGAAGAAGTATTAATTAATAGCTTAGCCTAATTATTACCAGAAATTCAAGACAAAGCCCTATGGTCTATGAGAGATGTATAACATCTTAAATTAAGGTGCTTGCTGTATAAACTACGCACCGAATATATATAATTGTTTACAAAAATACCATTCATTCCATTAAATAATTTCTACACAAGATAACTCGAAAACACTAATGATTCTGAAGAGCCGTTATCCTATACCACTAATAATATAAATGCGTAATTTTGAGAAGATAATTTTAACAAATTGTTTTCAATTTAGTACAGAAAGTTTATAAAGAAAAAAATCTGGAAACAGTTTAACGAAATGACTTCATTTGGTTAGAGTTGGCAATTTTCTCTCAACATTTAAAAGGACTCTGAAGGTATTATGATCATGTACAAGATACAATAGAACAGATTGAATGAATTCTACACACAACTTTTTGTAAACATTAAGAGACTACTTATTTTTTGCTACAACACTGAGAGGCTTATATCCATTGAAAAGTTTTAAATTCATATGTAGGCCCAGAAGTCCATTAAAACGTTAAAAGCGCAGGAGTTTCTAAATTCGTACTGAAGTCTATAATTGGTACTCTTTACATTTATCTACTACCACATATAAGTTAATCCGTGTATGATTATAATGTTTGAGACAGACAGAATGACAAAACCGTTCAAGGTGCATGACGTCTTGCCGGGAACATGTTTTCTTCGACCACAATAACGCCGCATAGAAGGTCATAGCCAGTACGATTGAACCGGAAGACAAACAGAATCACACAGAGGGGAAAGAGAAGGGAGATCAGGAAGTTCTTGAGGAGTGAGCGAGCTAGAGCTGTTGAGAAGTTGAGGGGTCGTCCAGGATATAAAAGGACGGTTTCCTTTGGTCTACCTTCTACTGCGATCACGGCTGTTGCGGTCACTACACGCAGTCCGAGCAGAGCCTTTCCGGGGGTAGCTCCTCCCAAGCGTCCAGTACTGCTGCTGAGGCAAAAAGCCTGGAATAAAGTGTTATTTATTATATTAAATAAGTTTTTGTGAACATAAATAACAAACTAATGTATGTTGCCTATAGAATATTTTTTTTTTTTTAATATATGGTTCAATTACAAAAATAAATTAATGTTCCTTAAACAAAATTTTAACATTATAATGAAATACTTACTTCATAAATGCAGACGAGTACCCTGTAGATAATCTCCAAGAGCAGAATCTCAGACGTCAACTCCATTGCATATTGGTAATCATCATAATTCTCACTGAACTTGTACAAGTCAAATTTCTCCAGATCGCTACAAAAAATTCAATAAAAAATAAATAAAAAAAACTTTTACTTTATATTAATTAAAATGTGAATATATGGACAAATTGCAAACTGCAATGCTGTCTACTGATGAAAGGAGTTAATTTACTTAAGTGTTTTTTTTTTTGCATAACTAACACAAGACACAGACATATACAACAAAATACATATTATTTATATCAGGAACTCAATATTAAAATATTTGTTACAATATTTATCCAATTAACTTACATGATATCAAACATGTCAACCGCAACAAAGGTCACAATGAGCTTCAGAATGAACAGCAACATGAAGTCAATGAATTCAGCAAATAGTCTCTTATACAGCTGCGGGATTAAATACTCATATCCTCCGTGTCTTTGTATTACTGAAAAGATAAATGTGGTAAATAATTATATTTCTGTATTTTTCAAAGAGCTGCTAAACAAAGTGTAGTTGAATAAATAAATGTTTGAGTTTTTGAGTTTTGATATAAGATGTATACAAAAGTGTGATAGATGATCTGAAATATCCCTATAGGCTCAAGTATGTATAAAAATTAGGCAACTACCTGCAGCTTCATTGGCATAGAATAAATTAGTATTGCAATGCAATGGTTAATGGGGATAAAAGTAGCATGTTACTGACCACTATCTATATTAGGATATTCATTTATTAAATGAACAGAAAGGAAGAAGTATAATAGCAATGTCATGACATAAAAGTAATCTCTCAGCAGCAATACACCTAATGAATTAAGATCTTATTTTATATTGGTAAAGATGGCAAATGTTCCAATATATACAGATAGTAATATAAATGTAAAAAATAATTTATGATGAATTTAGGTATTGTATGAATTATTCAAGCAAGGTGTTCATTTCATCTGTCTTCTTTCATTATGTTCATTTACACAGAATTGCATCAGATTAAAACCTTATATCTTTGTGTAGTTTAATATCAAATGTGACCACATACATTCAGCTGGGCTTAGAGGAGGTGGAGGATCCTGGGTTTCCGGGTCTTGTCGGGGAGGAACCGGCGGCACTTGGAACGGAAACTGTTGCCCTTGGAACTGGTAATTATTGTTCAGCAAGGGCATATTTGTTTGGTTATTTTGCATCCCCTGCAAACTCATCATGTAATATGGGAAACATGATGACAAATTCTGATACATTTGCGCTTGCTGGATCCATAATCTCAAGGCTTGAAAATACGCTTCTCTCTCCGTTGTAGCCGGACGATCGCCAGTGGCAGCAGGGTCCACTTCTCTCTCCGCTGATGGCACATTATTGTCGGGTCGCTCTGTTTCCGTCATTATTTCACATGAAAATGATCAAAACAGCGTAATTTTAAGTAATTTGTTTACTCAATATTGAGTAGATACACGTCAGATTTATTTATTGATGATATGCCAAAGTGACAGTTAATTTTTTACAGATCTAAAATTAGATTACATTCAAGAACAGACAACGTTTATCTCTCTATTTTTTCGAAGATTTTTAAAAACATATGTGCTTTAAGATTTTTTTATTAAAAACAGAAAATAATGTGAGTACGAGTAATGTAAGAGTAAACAAATGTAAAAATAGTATTTCTACATTTATACATCATCGTAGAATAATAATGTTATTCTAATAACCTTTTTGAAACTACTGAATTTATCAACACAATTAAATTCAAATTAAATTTATTTTAATTGCTATTTAAAAGTTACTGACAGTTTACAAAGCAAGATTATTTTACACTGTTTATCTGTGCTAGAATATTTTGACAGATAAGGTGCAGAAACTGGTAACATTTATCAAAATGTCAACTTCTGCCTGTGTCATCCGTCAACCGGATGCGTGCGCAATATTTTTACATCTATTCTTTTCGTCTATCTTGTCGAGTGTGGCGAGGACTTGTCTGAATGTTATAGTGCGATTGTAACAGTATCCAAGTTGTTAATGAATTTGTTATCATTCGGAACAACCTCGTGTTATTATGCCGTGTTATATAAAATAAAATAGTGCAGTGTTTATTTTTTACGAAGCTCGCCATTATTGATAATCAGTTGTGACTAGATCATAGTATTTACTATTTTCCTAGTGCTTCACAATGTGTTCAATGGATGACTACTAGAGTGAAATAAACAGAAGCGGTGATTACATTTTCTCAGGAGAGCTTGTTGTAAGTCACTTTTTCATGTATAATTTTCGATGTTTATAAAACTCACCCGGTTTTCATCGTAACTTTTTGAAATCAATTGTAATCGTTTAACTTTTATACCAGTTCCATTCTTGTCCAGTAAAGAACTCATAAAGTCCGAACCCTACTCACATCCTGCCAAAAAGATTTATCCTTCCTCAAAATAAATTGTTTGCTGATATAAATTGTACCTAACGGTTTGTGTAAAATAAATAAATGCAACATCTACATAATATAACATAGCCTTTTGTATACAGTTGCCAATGAATCTTATCTTCTCTTATATATAAAAATGAATCGCAAAATGTGTTGGTAAGCGCATAACTCGAGAACGGCTGAACCGATTTCGATAATTCTTTTTTTATTATATTCCTTGAAGTACGAGGATGGTTCTTATGTAGAGAAAACGTAAATATTATGTACCACGGGCGAAGCCGGGGCGGACCGCTAGTTTTAAATAATACTGTTATTTATAAAACTTGTTAAACAATATGATCACTCACCACTATGAACAAATTCTAAATTCTGATTCTCTATTTAACATACCTAAGAGTCAAGTGAAAAAATTTAAAGATTCCTAGTTCGTGTTTTTCTATTTTACCTGATATTTTTAATTTATAAATGATATTGTGTCTTGTTTATATTTGTCTATGTATTATTTAATGCCCATATTTTACAATAAGTCATCTCCTGAAATGTGTCGCTATGATAAGCATGGAGGAAAACAAATGGGAATGGAATAAAATTACTTTAATTCTTTATTTTCAAAACCTAAAACATCTAAAAACAGCTGAAGAGATTATAATATTTTTTTAAATTTATCTTGTAGTTACCTTTGCTTAATTAGTTTTAATAATACCTACTACACTTACATCAATGTATAATTTCTAATGTATTTCACTAAAATAATTTAATTTTAAGGTTTTTATTGCAGAACAAGTTTGTTTAATGTTTAAATTTGTAAAACCACATTCAAAGTGGTTTTCACGAATAAGAGATATAATGTCATAGGTAGACACTTAAACTATACCTTGTAATAAGACTGATTATGTTTATTTAAAACTAGCTGTACCCATCGGTTTCTCCCGCGTGTCTCCGCTCCTGTTGGTCTTAGCATGATGATATATAGCCAAAAGCCTTCCTTGTTAAATGGGCTATCTAACACCAAAAGAATTATTCAAATCATACCAGTAGTTTCTGAGATTTGCATGTTTATACACACAAGCAAACTCAGCATTATAATATTAGTATAGATATCAGTACCAGATAAAAACAAATACATATAAAATTAAGCAAAAATATTTAAAAATCAACCAGCAACTAATGTGGGAAGAACAGGAAAAAACTGTCAGAGAAATAATAGGGTTGAGCAAAATTAAAATAATATTTTACTTGTTTTATTTCCTTCTACCAACCATTGAGTTGGAAACAAGTATCGAAAATTTTATATCTTATCTTTCTCAATAATTCTATCTTGATTTCAATTTCTGTAGTTACATGCAGATTGTTATTTACTTTTTTGTTAAAAAAGTAGGGTATTTAATTTTAGAAATTCTCTAATTCTTCAAATTAGAATAGTTATGTAAAAGCTTGTTATTAATTGGTGCTAAAAAACAATTGCCAATTATTAATTGCCACCTTGAAAAAAAGAGTATTACAATAGGAACAGCCCTTAACACATGACATGCTCCGACCTATAAAGTAAATTATTAACAAAAATCCACTGAAAGGCACGAACACGAAGTTCTGATAAGTCCCCCATGTATGATGAATAGTACAAAGCGACGGCGCCGACTTTCCTAATTAATATTTACTGCGCGGTCTGCCCCGGCTGCATAACGCGACAGTTACTCATCGATGCGAACCATTTGACGGCTTTTAGGTGTAAGATATATTTCAGTGCATGGTTTTACGTTAAGTAGTCGACGTACAGTGGAATAAACATATTATTGAGATATAAAAAAAAACATACAGCATACTATGTATTTAAGATGCTTGACATTTTAAATTATTATAATTATCTTTGAAAAGTATGATTTTGGGGTGGGTTGTGCCTTAAATACAATATAAAATCGGGTAGAATAAATGCGATGAATAAATTGCTCTGATGGGATCACGAGTGGTCCAGAGGTTCGGCGTCGCACCGGCAATGCGAAAGACCCGGGTTCGTATTGTGCCTCGTGATCGAGTTTTTTCTATTCTTTAAAAAAATTCTCAAGTATGAGTTTGTTTAGTTAAGGGCAAAGTAAGCAAACGAACATGTGTGTTTCTTGATATATTAACAACGCCCACGGTTGTAATATAAGAAGCGTAACATGAACTTTCGTTCTTCAGTTCCATGTTTTTATATATATGATGTAGGCACGATGTAGCAATTAGGGAACTAATTATTAAGATAACTAGGAAAATATTACAGGTGACAAAACGTTAATAGCAATTTTTTTGACGTCCTATAAATTATTTTTGATCGAGAAATTTTTGTCGAATTTTACCTAAATTACGATAGTTTAACATTCTATACGTTTTGCTATTTATTGTCAGGCTGCCCATTCAGTCTAATGGTCCATTGAAAAGTTACATTTGGGGTTGCATTTTTTAGAGGACGCAATTTTATTTTTTTGATGTGTAGGGGTGGTCAGTGTGAAGCTATCACCAAGTTTGTGGGGTCGCCACCCTTGTCCCACGGCCGCCATCTTGAAAATAGCGGTTGATATGGTTTTTACGATATATCTCTTAAACTATTTATTTGATAAAAAAAAATTGTTTACATTATTTGTTGCAAATTAAATACTCTTATAAAAACCATTTCAACCGCTATTTTCAAGATGGCGGCCGTGGGACAAGGGTGGCGACCCCACAAACTTGGTTTTAGCTTCACACTGACCCCCCCTACACATCAAAAAACAAAATTGCGTCCTCTAAAAAATGCAAGGTTAGGGCTAAAAAATGTAACATTTCAATGGATCATAAACGCATGATGAATTGGACATAAAGCTAGACGTGTTTCGCCCACATCCAACTATAAAATCGATTAATATTTAGTACACAGTTGTAGGGTTGCCGCTTAACATTTTATTAATAGATTGCCAATAAATTAAAAAAGTATAGACTGTAGAGGCTTAAAAAGGTAGGTTAAGCTTTAATTAAATTGAGATAAAAAATATCCTTTACAGCTAGTCCCTGCAAACGTTGCTCTGCCTTACTCTTATCACTTGGACTTTAGAGGTATGTAAAATAGATGTTGTTCGATTCTCAGACCTATCGATATGCACACGAAATTTCATGAGACACGAGAATTTTATAAATTAGATTACGATAAGAACCTAGGTAATGTATTATAACCTTTTTATACCAAAATAGATAGGCTAGATAACTTAAAATTTTCTATAAGAAACTATATGGCAACAGTATGTGACCTTGAATTTTGCATGTAACGAAAAATAGCGAAGGCACGTGGTTAGTACTTAACTGTCGTGTTTGCGGTTTTCGTGTCATGAATATCAAATATTTAAATAGATTAGCTATGTGTTAAAGTCAATTCCAATGTTATTCCGTACCTAATTTATTTATTATGCGATTCTGAAATGAATATTTCGTGTTTGAAAATTGTTTTGTGAAAATATTTTTCTGATATTACGAGTTAAAATTCAGTAAGATACTTATATAGGTAATATAATATTTACTTCATTGTTCAGCCAGTCCAATATATTGTAGAATTCTGAAAGGTCATGTCGTTGATTAGAGTCAACAGTTAAAGAGAATATAATAAGCATACCATTCAAAATTTAAAACAAGGGTCTGGAGAGATAAGTATCGAATAGTGCTGACTCATTGCATGGTCAGTTATCAGATCTGGGTGACTCAGTATTGTTGGAATGGATACTGGTGGTACGAGGACGTTGGAGCCTGGGTTCCTGGATAGAGTAGTGGGGACCTTGTTTCCAAACGGGAATGCTGCAGTTGTGCCACCTATAATGGCACAGCCGTTGTCAGAGCAACATCTTACTGATGTGCCAGCTGTTACGGAAACAGAGTTTAGTACGGCACTGATGCGACTTCGGGGTAAGAATACAGCCCCAGGTCCTGACGGTGTCCCCGGACGAGTGCTGGTAATGGCAATGGATTGGTTGGGTGGAAGACTGAAAAAACTCTTTACCCAATGTCTTCTTGACGGCACTTTTCCACGCCAATGGAAGATAGGAAGGCTTGTGCTGTTACGAAAAGAAGGCCGTCCAATGGACTCTCCTTCGGCATATAGGCCAATAGTCCTATTGGACGAAGTAAGCAAGCTTTTCGAGCGAGTAATTGCTAGTCGGCTGGTTCAGCACTTAGAGGGTGTTGGTCCCGATCTAGCCGACTGCCAGTTTGGTTTTAGGAGGCGGCGCTCAACTCTCCACGCAATCTTGCGTGTTAAGAATATAGTGGACCAAGCAGTTGCTCGTGGCAAGTTCGTCATCGCGGTGTCTTTAGATATAGCCAACGCATTCAACACCCTTCCTTGGGCTACGATCAGGGAAGCATTACGGTTCCACGGGGTGCCTCCTTACCTGTGCCATATCGTGGAATCGTACTTATCTGAGAGGTGGGTTGAATATCCTGGGAGGCTTGGCTGGCAGCGCCGAGAAATCACATGTGGTGTTCCACAGGGGTCGGTTCTGGGACCACTCCTGTGGAACATTGGTTATGATTGGGTGCTGCGAGGTGCCACTGTCGAGGGTACCGAGTTGACATGTTATGCCGACGACACTTTGATAACTGCTGGAGCGAAGACTTTTGCTGAGGCAGCCTTGCTGGCAGAGACTGGAACAGCCCAGGTAATCGCACGGATCCGTCAAATAGGTCTAGAGGTTGCCCCATCTAAATCGGAAGCTATATGTTTCCGCGGTTCACGACGAGCTCCTCCACCTGGGTCTTGTCTGAATGTGGGAGGAGTGTCCATTGCCATTCAGCCGTCAATGAGGTATCTGGGACTCATATTGGATAGCAAATGGACCTTCTATCCGCATTTCAAATGTCTGTCGCCCAAACTTCTACGAGTAGCGGGCGCTCTAAGTGGTTTACTGCCCAATATTAAGGGACCAAATGAATCATGTCGCAAGCTGTATGAGGGGATTGTGCGGTCGATGGCTCTTTATGGAGCTCCTGTCTGGGCTGACTCGTTGACGAGCCGAAATATCAGCCTCTTACGTAGGCCTCAAAGGATGATGGCAATCAGAGTCGCCCGGGCATACCGTACAGTCTCTTATGACGCAGCTTGCTTACTAGCGAGATGTCTCCCCTGGGACTTGGAAGCGGAGATTCTCTCAACCATGTTCCACTGGCGAGAAGACGTAGGCCTGCATCGGAGCATATCTCCTATAGATATGGACAGGCGTAGGGCCAGACTCCGACGACAGGCCACGGAGGCATGGGCCAGACGGCTAGGGAACGCGCAATATGGCATGGTGTCTATCCATGCCATTTTGCCTGTATTTAGGCAATGGATGACAAGGCGCCACGGCTCGCTTTCTTTCCGTACGACACAGATTCTGACGGGGCATGGTTGCTTCGGTAAGTATCTGTGTCGAATAGGAAAACAGCCAAATGCTGCCTGTCACCATTGTGATTGTGAGGAGGATACGGCTCAGCACACCTTGGAGTCGTGTCCGGCGTGGATAGCGGAACGCGATGCACTGCGTGCTATGGTTGGATCTGACCTCTCACTTCCGACCGTAGTTGGTGCTATGTGTGAAAGAGAGGATGCGTGGATGGCAGTGCTGTCTTTCTGTGATGCAGTGATGTCACAGAAAGAAAGTGTTGAGCGCGACCGGGAGCGTAGGAATCCCGTGCGTCGCAGAGCACGCCGCAGGGGACGTCGGGTCACTTAGGAGACCTGACGAGCTCCTGCCTTTATCGTTGCAGAGTGTGCGCGGCGGGGGCTGCGCACATTCAATAGGCAACGCGAGGAGGGTGACAGACTGTTGTGGCTGCAGTCTGTTGCAGTGATAGGCATGCGCGTAGGGTAGTCGCGACTACATTCGAGTGGATTGCCAATGGCAGGCGCGCGAGGGGTACCGTGAGCGTTCCTACCGGAGATCCCGGGATCCCCTCTTTACGTGCGCGGTAGTAGGCCACCGTGAGGTTTTAGTCAGTAGGAGTCTGACATAACCGTGCTGCTGCCCCCGAAGCAGTCGGTATTCATGATGAATTTCCTCACGTTAAAAAAAAAAAAAAAAAAAAACTAGTTAATCATTCTATTTCTTAGTATTGACCAATAAGAATACAAAGTACCTATAGAGTACCTTCGTTTTCAGCCTACAGACAGACAATGATTGATAGACACAAATAAATATGTTTCAAAACAAAATTTTCCAGGGAATATAATATTTTTGACCAAGCTGATTGTAACAGGATTATCTCACAAAAGAGTTTCCAAACATTGTATTTTTTGTATTTTCTGTGATAAATTAGAATGGACGTTTAAGGGGATTATTAGAGAAGGGTACAAAAATAAATTCTATTTACGTCCTTCGTCCATCAAATGTAAACGGCATAAAAATTGCTTTAAAAATAATGAATTGTACATTCTAAGCACGGACCATTCGTGTGCAGATATTTGAAGACTCTGGCTAAATTATAATATGCTCGCTCCATTTTCATATTTGACGTAAGTAAATATATCTTGAGGTAACGAATAAAAGGAATATCTCGAATTTTATATGGAAAAGTTAACGTGTTACTCTACATAATATGTAAGAAGTATAGAAGGAAGAATGTAATGTTTGTCCAACTGAGGACAAGCTTTTATTAAAAAATGGTATAATACGAGTTTGAACAATTATTTTCCTCAACTATTGAATCTAAACAAGTCTTTTGGAAAATCACAATACATCCTACACTCCTATAGCTGTTTTTTTGGATTATTCCGTCTTCGATATCGATTTTCATAACTTTTTTAGTCATAAATACCACGTTATATTGATATAGCTACATGTACATTGTATATACAAGCGGATCAATTTATAAAAATTTTAAATTGTACTTGATCCTTGATGTGGTATATGACGTTAGGCGCCATTTAACACGGTGCATTACGTAATACATTGAGTATCTTGTTGCATATGTCTGCTGGACGTTAATTTATAATGATTAGGTGCTAACCACGTGCTAACTTATATAACACGGTGGGTACTGAAGTAGGTTAGGATTTTTCATTCCTTAAAAACGCCTACTGCGTTCCTTTTTTCAAATTTTGTTAGATGTTCCGTGTTCTCCGACCAGAGCCTATACTCCTTCCTGAAAAACCCACTTCCACATTAAAGCCGGCAATACGAGCGCAGTGTTCCCAATGCAACGCTGTGATCGTCATGGGCGGCGTCTATCACCTACCACCAAGTGAGTCGCCTGTCCTATTGCTAGGGTTACTATAAAAAGAAATGTTTTTTCTTACTCAATACATTGCTTTTTGTAATGTTAATTAAAATTGGATTAGATGAATTCGATTGTTTAAATACTATTTTTTTTTTATTGTTTAATATGGATGCGATAAATACTTTGAATGCGAAGGCTTCTGAATAATATTTCAAATTGAACGTGTCGATTGAATCAGCGTTTTATCATAAAAATGCTAATGAATATGTAATTGTAATTCTGTACCAATGAACGTCATTTCATGAATTTTTATTCAACTAAAATTAACAAAAATTTTTGATAAATATTGTTCTAAGTGGGTAGATAACATAAAAATGCTGTTATTAATAAATTATCATTTTTATTATGTTCCATAAAAAAACATAATGGTATCATTAATTATTTTTCGAAATATAGTTTTTTAGCGTCCAGAGTCAATGTGCTATGGCATTGAAATGACTTTTAAATACCCTTCGTACGTAATAAAGTTTTTCGTACCTGCAATTGCGATTTGCAACCCATTATTATTCAAATGCTAAATAAAAAACTGAGGACCAAGACCTACCAAGAGCGAGTTGTACTCATAAATTAACAGTTTCTTAAGAAAATGGTAGTGCCTTCAGCATGAACCGTATATAATACTTACAAATTAAAAATAAATAAACATACATAAAAGTTATTAAACTAATTTAGCTTCAGGTTTTGGGTCAGAGATTCAAGTGTCAATACAGATTGCCGTTGTTAAAGTTAATTAAGAAGCTATTTAAAGTTCGAGACATCAGACGGAGACGAGTTGCTGAACCAATTTAGATCTTTCTAGACCCCTCGAGAACGAAAAGCAATTGAGTAAAGAATAACATAAAAATATGAACAAGAAGAGCTGTAGGAATACACAAAACCATCTGGTCCCTTATTCTTGCCAACTTTTCTCTGCAATAAATAACGTATATGTTTATCTTGAATTCTTTAAATACATTATTGATTTATGAACGGCAATAAAACGTTTAGGATATAAATGTCTGGGTGGAATTCAGAAAGGGACGAGCTAGCGACTTTCAACTGATGGTGGATTCATAAGAATATACATATATTCATAATCTTCTTATATATATAAAAATGAATCGCAAAATGTGTTGGTAAGCGCATAACTCGAGAACGGCTGAACCGATTTCGATAATTCTTTTTTTATTATATTCCTTGAAGTACGAGGATGGTTTTTATGTAGAGAAAACGTAAATATGTACCACGGGCGAAGCCGGGGCGGACCGCTAGTACATAATATATATATATGATTGTGTAAGCGTTTGTATGAATAAAAGGTGTTGAACTGAAGTTTTACGGTCGCCAGATTGTGTAAATTAATGAATCCAAGATAAATATTTTCCATTATTCATACTAATTGATAATGGAAATAGGTAAAAGAGGAGAGCAATGTTCGCAAGGAGCAATGCTAGTTTAGGTAGAGGATCAAATGTATGCTAATAGAGTCTAAGAATAAAATAAACACGATAACTTTTTAGCTGGAACAAAATTAAATAGACTTAACACTTTTTGTAGCGATTTTAAAATATGCAAAGAATTATACTATTTATATCTACTAGGTAATACTAGGTAAAACCTTATGAAATTTATTGACTTGAAAATATTATTTCATCACACTCAAACTCATTTATTTTTTACAGTTCATTTCTGAGTAAGAAATTAAAATTAATGAAATCGTTGGCTATCTTCAGTTATGTTTAAAGGCTAGATTTTTCTTCATTTCATCAAAATAACTTCGGGAACATTTCCTGGAAGACTAATTCCTTTACTAACATCATATAACATACTCTGTTTAGGTCACTGAGTGCGTAACAAGTCAATAACTGCGTTAAAAACAGCCGACTTCAAACTTGCACTTGCAACATTTACAAATAATTTGGAAAATCCAAAAGTGCACGCCTCATAATTTTTTTTTTTAATAAATATTTATTAATTATTATTTTTGTTTATTTAATAACAATTAAACCACATCGAATCAGACCCTGAAAAATGAAAGGGTTCTATTCCTGAGCATACTCAAGCGTAAGAGAAAAAAAAAGACTCGATTAGTAAAGTATTTCGGTCGCTATCGTGTTAACAAGAAAAAGGATCCGCACATACAGACACACGGACGTCCAAGACAGAACTTTTTTAAACTGTTTTTTAACTAGTTTAAATAACAAAAATGACATCAAAAATATCATGAACGTTAAAAATAGTGTTTTTTCTTAAGGCAATTACACGGTTCAACGACCTTAATGATTCTGTCACTACATTTGAATTTGTTTTTTTAACCGCCCTCTATAATATACATCATTGTTGAAGTAAAAGTGACCAAAGATTATGAAATTGTACACTGTATCGTATTGTATCGTAATGTGTTAGTGGTTTCTACCTAATTTATGTTTTCTCTGAGAGGCAGTAACATATTACATTTATGAATAGTAAATGTTACACAATATTTACTACTACTATGTATGTTGTAAATGTAATGTAGGAAGACTCATCTTTCAACATTAACCGTTATAAGCAAAGTCTCTACTAGGTACATGATTGGGTCATGTAACATGACCCATTCTGGAGACCTTAATATGACTAAGCAAGTAATTATAAGTTCTAGAGTGGGGAACAGTTAAGAAAACACCAAAGAAATTAATTTTATTCTACACGGACTCTACTATATTCTGGAGACCTGATGATGACTAGGGTGGAGAACATCTCACCTACAGAGATAATATAAAAGATGGAGTACATTATTTGACGTAATTCTATAGAACGGCCTCTATCAGGCAAATGTATTTAGCGTTCTCTGTACATCTCTTCATACCTAGTAGAAATATTTCTTATAATGATATTTAAAATGACGCCTTATTTGATTATTATACTATTGGGTTGTAGAATAAAAACGCCTTCGTTACAATTAATATTTTATTATTCCTTCGGTACAGTCACTTGATAGTTTTCTTAAATCTTAAATAAATCACAAGGCACGGCTATGGCACTTATAGACCGCACTGGTCGGCTGTTTAAGATCAATTGGCTCGCTGATCGTCTCTTCAAAAAATGTAAGCGATCGACTGACAACTAACCGACTGGAGGGGAGGTTAAGTTGTCAGGCGGTAGATTATAAATACCAGAAAACCTTGTCGAAGGAAATGTACTATGTATGATTTTAAAATTTGTAACACGAATCTATTTCTTTTTTCCTCGGAGAGTCACTGCAAAGGAATTATTTTTATATAATTTATATTTTTATGAATCATGAAATCATCGGTTCACCCAGTTAAAAGTGCGGAGGTAACGGAACCAACAGAGTTCAGTTGAATTGAGAATTTCGTCCTTAAGGCGTCGGTTAAAAATGTTGTTATCGGTTTAAGTCAGTTTTGACTTTCCTACGATTTTATTATAGTATCTATCAGATTTTCGGCGGTATGGCGACCATTTGGAATCGTCCGAAAAGTATGGCATGACGATTTTCGTAAATGGCTGCATGACGATGGTTACCTGTGCAAAAGTTAGCCTGGTACAAATGGTTGAATTGTTTTTTTTAAATCAACACATTCACGTCGGTATGGCGGGCTTTCAGTCACAACGAAAAGTATGGCATGTCACTACCGCCTACTTCTTTTTTATGGACTATCGGTAAATTCTAAAATTTTTGTGTTACAAATCGTTTGACTTTCGCTATTTATCCGACGAGTTAGACTAACGCCCACGCGACTAGTCCGCCGGTACTAGTGTTCTGACCATCATTTTTAGGGTTCCGTAGCCAAAATGGCAAAAACGGAACCCTTATAGTTTCGTCATGTCCGTCTGTCCGTCTGTCCGTCTGTCCGTCTGTCACAGCCGATTTACTCGGAAACTATAAGTACTACAGTGATGAAATTTGATGGGAATATGTGTTGTATGAACCGCTACAAAAATATGACACTAAATAGTAAAAAAAAGAATTGGGGGTGGGGCCCCCCATACATGTAACTGAGGGATGAAATTTTTTTTTTCGATGTACATACCCGTGTGGGGTATCAATGGAAAGGTCTTTTAAAATGATATAAAGTTTTCTAAAAAACATTTTTCTTAAAGTGAACGGTTTTTGAGATATCAGCTCTCAAAGTCGTAAAAAGTATGTCCCCCCCCCTCTATTTTTATAACTACGGGGTATAAAATTCTAAAAAAAATAGAGGTGATGCATGCTAATTAACTCTTTCAACGATTTTTGGTTTGATCAAAGTATCTCTTATAGTTTTTGAGATAGGTTGATTTAACTGTAATTTATTATATTTGCTGCTACGGAACCCTTTGTGCGCGAGCCCGACTCGCACTTGGCCGGTTTTTTCTTTTTGTCATTGCGTACTAAGACCCCTGTAGAACCGCCATCCTGTTACAAATGACCCGGAATTTTGTGTCAGTATCTCCCGACTCCCGGCCTAATATAATATTTTACTGCCAAAAATTATCGACACTGGATATTATTCAATGACGCCTCTCAAAAACAAAACTAATTTTCAAACAGATTTTTATATCTTTACATACCTATTTTTAACTTTCATTTCATGAACTGCTCATGTAAATATCTATAACAATCTGGTTTAATTTAACAAAACATTCAAATCGGTGAATTTTAGCGTTATTTTGCAAAAAAAACCGCACGTACAGTCCCCCGTCCGAGTCGAACTGACACCGTCAAATTTCGTCGAAAATATGCAATATAGGTGAGGTTTTATGTGGGTTTTATTATAAATTCAAGTTTTTTCTTGATAATTTAACAATAATAATGAAAATTGAAAATACAATCAATACACATTGTTACAAATATTATAACATATTTTTTGGTATAAATTTCATGTATAAATATATAGCCGTTTTCCCAACAAAATGCGTTTTATGTTCAAAAATGGGTTGATTTGTATGTATTTTTTTTATGTTTAGGCCGTTCTAAAATGAAAAGTAAACAATACACTTTGTTAATTATATCCTTGAGTATCACATATATTTTTTTTAAGACAATCGTACCAACAGTTTCCTCAACAAAATTCAATTTGTATAAGGTGTTTTTCGGTTTTGACCATAGTAATCCCCTTAATATGTGTGTGTATGTATTATCTTACAAGTGCAATGTATGATACATAAAGACATTTTAAGTTTGAAAAATCAGATGTTTTGCGCGAAGTGACAGTAGTACCCACCTCAACGTTTCGCTTATGAGGCGTGCAATACAGACAAAAATGCTCATAAAATAAAAACTACTGGGCCTATCCGAATAAAATTTTTATGGGACCAATTCGACACCATCCCGCATCGAACAAAAAAAGAATCACGTAAATCGGTTAAGAAACCACGGAGTAATCGGTGTACATACATAAAAAAAAAGACATACCGGCCGAATTGATAACCTCCTCCTTTTTTTTGAAGTCGGTTAACAAAGGAAATATAGTATTAAAGGTCGTGCTCACGTTCCATAAAGGTACAGGCTAGAAACTCGATATGTTTACAGCAATGCTAGTCCATTAGTCCCAGGGAATGATAAAGGTCTCGATAGAGTACCTGTTTCTGAGAGGGCTTTGACAGATAAACGGATAGATGAACATACAGAACGTTACATAAGAGATGCTCAAGCTTGTTTACGTTACTTCGTATAGAATTCGTTGCATATTATTTACATGTTTCTATTTCAGAATTTATTATGCAGATTGCAGATATACAGTGTACCTATTCTTCTTCTGTTTTGATTCCACCAGCTTGTGCATATATAAACTAGTATTCTATAAAAGTATTAAGTCTTATATTACAGTATTAAATTTCTTGAGTTATACTCCAAATTTCCTGGAACTCTTATCCCAATTATCGTAGTTTTGTTTCTAACAATCTTCTATTTTCCTCTTGCCGTTCAAAACAGAAGGCTTTACGTTGCTGAGAACATAAAATTGTTATTTTCTTGTGTTTGACGTGAACACGCTTGCTGTAGAGTTCTCGAAACGTCGGGTTAAATAAAATAAGTACTTCGCTTGTAAAATTATTATGTCGAAGTTTGTCGATTACAGGATAGAACGAGAGATATTTTTTTTACAAATAGGCTAAACTAAGTGCGAACTTCTAAACCTCCAATTTTATAGTTTTATGTAAACTGTAAACCTAAATTTGTTTTAATTATATTAGAAATCCTTAATCCTAATCGATGGATGGTAGTGTCTGGTCTAGCTATTACCGCATTTATACCCTAGTCTTGTAAGTACCTATTTTGTTGTATAATTGTTGATGTTATACAAAAACGTACGTCTACTTTATGACATAACATAAAAATAATTTTTAGTCACAGTTAGTGCAAAAAATATGGGAACTATGTGTACCTAATAGAATCGTATTGTAAAACGCGTGTAGGTGTCCATAGATTACAAACCATCGAGCATAGGTTGCTAGGAGCGTGTAGGAAGTGGGGTGGAGCATATCAGTTACGGTCTATCGAGAATGCGTAAGTGACTGCTTCCTCTACACTTGGCAACACGCCTCTATTGCCTATGAGATTCTGGAATTCATTGGAATGTACCTTATCGTAATATCATTCTTATTTGTTACATAGGTTGGCCGTTAGAATTTTGGAACTTGGAATTTGCTATTTATGGAAATTAGATAGGAACGGTAATGGCGTGTTAATTATTAAGACAAGAAAAAGAAACAGAAAAACTGTTTCAGTGAATATAAAATACGTTTCAAATTTTTTCCATTTAGGTACCACCTTTTGATAAATTGTTCAATAAATCAAAACACTAACATAACGCCCCGCATAATGAATTCGACGATGTTAAAATGTTATCCAGTTAATTATTCAAGTTAGCGCCGTTCACAGCTCGCGTTGATTGATGTGCGTTCAAAAATAATTCCAAATAGTACATACATTCGTTAGTTTCCCATAAAAATTGAGACCGCAATTAATGCCACATAAAAACGGATTAATAGAAATACTTTTGCCTTCAATTAGTCGCGGTATGTAAACTATAAATATAATAGGGAGTGCGTGGAATGTGCTTCGCACCAAAAGTAGATAGCGCTGGCGTTCACACGGTGACGTCAGCACGCATGTGCGAGCCGGAGGAATTCCGCTTACGCTAAGCCCGCTAAGGGGACGTTCACAGATTATGCAAATTTAATTAACAAATGTTCCAATTGTCTATTAAGTAAAGAAAAAAATAAAGGATGTGTAGTAAATTGTAAACTTTTTTAAAATGAACGCTCTTATGTTAAAATTTGTATTTTTTATAATGTTGCCAGTGTTGCTACTCCTAATTAAGACGAATCTCATGACGTCAATCAATTAAAATCCATCTAGCTATTTTCTCGAATCATATAGTTACTCGTACACACAACACAATGCGAATTGCGAACCCTAAAAAGGTTTGAACTCGTAATTAAAATTTAATTTTAAATTACCTCATGCGAATCTATCAAAATAAACAATTTTCCTTATTACAAGCTTATATACTTACTAATTTTTGCTTGACATGACGCTGATTTTGATGGCTTCATCAGATTGAAATTAATTTTAAGATATTAATTAAAATTTCTTCAGTAGGTAAATGAAAGCTTTAATTTACATAAAACATAAAATAATTAATGTATTTGTAGTCTATTATAAATTTCAAGACTCAAAAGTGACTGACTGTAGCGATGTTATTATTTTAATTGACGCCTGTAATAGTTTGCTCGAATTCTAATTTCAACTAATTTCACATTGAACTTGTCTTTAATTTCAAAATGGGCATGTGGACAAATTCATTTTACATAATATACGTGCTATCAGTTATTAGTCATAACTTCTACTAGGCTGATAACTCCTCAAGACTACCCTTACATTACTTAACAACGCTCATATCGGCAACCCTATATTCGACATACCTGTCGTCACATTGTAATGAAAAAATAGCAATGTGTGACGTATGTATAATCGGAACACGTGGAGGGAACACACTGATTAACTGAAGAGACCCACTGCGTATTAATGTATAGATTAGCATATGTAATGACTAAATCGTGTCGTGTATATTTACGACACGATCGTGTGAACTCGGGTTTAGAACATATCAATGATGGGAGCTTTCCGAGAATTTAGTTATACCTCTTTGACGGTATGGGTAATCAAATTAAGCATTTGTAAGTGACTTTTGGGTTGGAATTTATTTATTATTTATGAAAGTGGATCGGGATTTTGAATTAAATTTTTGTAGATAGATGGATAGCTGTTGCCAGCTAGTTAGTCCACGTTAGCTTTTTTTAATATGTTACCCAAGGGGTAAGGGGTATAATAGGTTACCAATTACCAATCAAGCATCTTATTTTTCATACCTTTGTAATTGTAAAAAAAAATTAAATAGTATTCTATATGTACTACATATGTCTAAATATAAACCGACCCTGAAAAGTGTATTTGGTTAACTGCTAAGTATAACTATTTATGGCATGCACAAAAGCATGTTCATATTATGAAGTACATAATAGTGCAATGTGTGTAGTTGGATTTGATTTGCATTGTTGGTCCTTTATAGCTGCACTTTTATGATATATTGTTTTGTTTCAAGCGTGTCCTTTGGTTCTACATTGTATACGTTGATTGTTGAAATACATGTGGTTCTGGCCTATTGTTTCATATTATGCTGTCTTCATTATCAAGATAAAAATATTTAACATATTACGCAAGTACTGATAACTTACTGATTAAACTGAAATTGACATCAATAAAAATGGAAATTTAAAGCCTGAATCTGAGAGTTATTAAAAAAAGACCGTGTGTGCCGAGCACACGTGTCAGAAGTGAAACTTCTTTGGTAAGATCCAGAGATACCAAAACGAGAATCGTAAGGGTAAACAATGGACTATTGTTAATTATTTAAAATAATAATTTAAAAAATATATTCATGAGTTTTCAATCTATAGTTAGTGGTTTAAAGTTAACTCAAAAATGGAGCATTTTCGTTCTAAAAAATCTTAGAGAAAGTATAAGAAATGTTATAGTATGCTATATATTCGTGATCTACTCAATAAACTCTTTCATTTGATACCCCACACGGTATGTTTTGGAAATTTTTATTTTTTTCTTTGTATGCCAAATTTAATTACCGGGGTGGGGAGAGGGGGACCACAAAACTGGTTGGCAACATCTGTCTATAGGATGTCTGGGATCTATACAATATATATCAGAAGTCAGATTTAGGTCCGCTATTTTTGCAAACGAAACTCCACTGAGAGTCCGGTATAATAATGCCTATAAAACTAATTTTCCAATTTCCTTCCGTTTGATCTTATCTTCTTAATTTGGTAAAATAATTATAATATAATGTTCGTTTTATTATATTGGAAATTTTAAAATATACTTTACTTTCGTTTTCCATAAATTCGAAAATTGGAAATTAAGTTCGTTTTTAGGGTTCCGTAGCCAAAATGGCAAAAACGGAACCCTTATAGTTTCGTCATGTCCGTCTGTCCGTCTGTCCGTCTGTCCGTCTGTCACAGCCGATTTACTCGGAAACTATAAGTACTACAGTGATGAAATTTGATGGGAATATGTGTTGTATGAACCGCTACAAAAATATGACACTAAATAGTAAAAAAAAGAATTGGGGGTGGGGCCCCCCATACATGTAACTGAGGGATGAAATTTTTTTTTTCGATGTACATACCCGTGTGGGGTATCAATGGAAAGGTCTTTTAAAATGATATAAAGTTTTCTAAAAAACATTTTTCTTAAAGTGAACGGTTTTTGAGATATCAGCTCTCAAAGTCGTAAAAAGTATGTCCCCCCCCTCTATTTTTATAACTACGGGGTATAAAATTCTAAAAAAAATAGAGGTGATGCATGCTAATTAACTCTTTCAACGATTTTTGGTTTGATCAAAGTATCTCTTATAGTTTTTGAGATAGGTTGATTTAACTGTAATTTATTATATTTGCTGCTACGGAACCCTTTGTGCGCGAGCCCGACTCGCACTTGGCCGGTTTTATTTTCTTTTGACTTCATTAAGTTTTTTTTTTTAATGTATGAGTCCATATTACCAGAGCATAGAAGTATCAGCTTCCAAGAATGCAATAAAGCCAAAATTTAATCATCTCCGCCTGACGCCATCGCCTTTGTTTACGGAAAGTGTCTGCCAGTTAATGTGTCTATTTCTATTTACCAATCGATTTGCTATAAATCCGCTGTACAGATTAAGCTCTGAGTGAAGACGGACTGTTTATCGTCGTAACATATCTTAGGTGTGGGATGCATGAGCGTTCGGACGGTGGATATGGCCCTTAGGGCAACCTGTTCGAAAAATATATTGCGATTTTCAAGGAATAGGTAGGGAATGGTGATTTTTAGCATGATTATATCTTTAAGTAACTGTCCTCCTCCTGACTTCTGTTTGCCAGTTTTCGATATATTATGTACTTGAAATGTATTTTTTAATCATCGTAATACATAGTAATGTACATTGTACTTGCTATTTATTGACAAGCAATCAAACATCTTTACTTAAATGATCGTTAATATACAAGCAATTACACGATACTAAATAATGTTCCGACTATGTTTAAACCGAACTTTATTTTAACAGTTCAAAATATTTGCAGTTAGATTATGCCGATGTACCTACGTCTATGCTACTGCTACTTAAACTATTGTTATCAGTGGAAAAAATATAATATTTCAGCGGCCGGAGCGTTTGTTATCATTATCATTTACATTGTATTCAATTGATAGATTTAAAGACCTTTTATTCACCACACCACACAAGTACTGACTGGTCACGGCGGATTCGCCTTCTACTTGAACAGATTCAATCTGAAGGAGAATCCGTCGTGTCTATGTCAGCCCGGAGTAGAGGAGACGGTTCCTCACCTGTTACTCGAGTGCCCAATTTTTGCAAGCAATAGATATGCTATTGAGCAAAAATTGGGCATGGCGATGACGGGTGAGAATCTGCCTTCCGCCCTGGGGGACAAGTGTAGGGATACTTTCTTTAAATATTGTAAATATGTAATTGTAGAAGTAGTCAATAAGCGTAACAATGGCGTGTGATGTGATTCTGTGATATTAGTATTAGGATAGTTTCAATTTTTGTAGCATTTATTTTATTTACCCAGTATTTTAATATCTTTGACTTTGTATTTGTAATATTTTTAATTTAGTAATAATTTTATTTTTAATTTATTATGTGGCTGAAAATTATGTATTTGTAAACAAATAAAAAATGAAAATAATGTCTCTGGACAATATTCCAGAGGTGGCGCGAACACCCTGTGATGACGGGTGCCTCAATAAAAAAAAAAAGACCTTTTATTTCAAACCTATTATATTGAATCAACAATAATCGAACCTTCATAAAACAATTAATCATGCAAGTAAAACGATGCATTTAACAGCCTCGTATGTAAGACACCCTATTACCGCATTTCGGATACAACTTGGCAATTATAAATTCAGTTTGACGTCAGGGAAGATTTGAAATGCTGAACACTGCGCAGAACCATCGGACGTCCGCCATTTTGAATCTGATTGTACCAGATTGTGCGTTATGGTAAACTGTTCCAGTGGTGGCGCCTAAAGAGGTCGAGGTTCCAATGTTTATAAGCTGTTTTGCTTCTGACGTCATTCAAGAGGTTATGAGGATAAACATTTTATGACCGCCAAAAAACCGAAATAAAAAAATATTTTTGTTTTGTCTAGTTTAATAGTTATAACAACAGCATAAATAAGGTAAAAGTTTAATATTATTACTATAATTTGGAGGACTTGAGAAGGAATTCTGTTGAATTCTAGGAAAATATGTTTTTACTCAAGTTACAATAGCGTAGGTTGATATTGATCAATTATGATTTTGTATCATTTACTTACTTATGTTAATTGTATTTGCTTGGTTTAATTATTATACTTATAGCAAAAGAATTGGCCTTTGCAATATTCAAATAGATAGATACCTACCTATTACCTAATTTCTAATTAAAATATAACATGATAAAGTAAGTTTATTAAAGTACAATAACTTTGAATAACAAAATGTTTTAGTGAAAACAACGGTAGCGATAATTTTGCTATGCTATATATAAAAAGAGACATAAAATAATCCAACTTAGAGATTATACCGTGACCTATTTAACTTATCCGGATAAACTCGTCCCGCCAATTTGGACTTTAGATAATCCGTCTAAATTTAATAATGGTAAACAAAGAAGATTATCGTGCATGTTTATAAACATCCTAGACTAAGAATTATTTTTTACTTTTTAGTTGCATCTATCTTGAAAGCGTGTTTTTAAAGTGAAACTTTTATTACATCGTCTCAAACTTTTTGATCTGTGTAGCGCATGTCGCGTGACGGTCGAACCGTACGATAATTATTATCGTACAAATACGATAATTTTGTGCCTAAGTTTCACTTTTACCGTGTTTTCATAAAACCACACAACATTTTTTTAGTTTTTCAAACTATATTTCTTTTCGTCATGTTTTTTTAACAAAGAAAGGCATAGGCGCCTTTCTGACAAGATTCATAATTATTCATATGTATTTATGTTATCTGTATTTAAATTGATTTGATTACTCTTTACTTAAATTGATTTGAGTACTTTTTACATACAGCGGTTTAGGTGTGAAAAGTAACAAACAGAAATACTGACATACTTTTGCATTTATAATATTAGTATGGATGTATGCTTTAAATTTGTGTTAAAAGAAAAGTATCACGCTCAAGATTTAAAAATAAAGTAATAATTTGTCGCCTGAAGTGTTATGATGGAAAATTGAACATTTAGTCGAAAACTTGGTAGTTTATTTTCTCGTTTAAACGGTGGGTAATAGCCGTGGAAAATGTTGTTTTAGCGTAGGCTTTATAATAGACCTTGGTTATTTATCCGTATTAAATCTGAAGATTTAGAATTATGTACGCTTGAGTTTGCTTACTAAATTTATGTTGACTTGTTATTACCACAGTGAAAAGGAGATTTTTGAAGTGAAAACTTCTTTAGCGGCGTTGAGCACTTTTTCTGTAATGGGTATAAAATCTTAAACTCGCGTCAGGACACGTGACCTGATCGAAAAAGCGTAAGACGGATACCATTCCAAAATATCAAACATGCTCAACGTTAATAATCAAGTTTTCACTTCTGCCGGCACTCCCGGAGTGCAACCCGTCTTTTTTTATGTATCTTTAGTAAAATTAGGATAAAATCTGAATTCAAAGAAGTAAAGTGTCGTTAGAGGCTTGTTAAAGTCCTCGTATGAGGGACTGTGTTACATGAAATTCAATATGCAAGCAATATTCAATAGTAAGCAAATTATTCTTTGCTGGGTATTATTATCCTCCATTACCTAATTGTATTAACAAGAAGTGCCCTCTTTGTGATAGAAACACATGAAAAATCTGGCCTCTTCTAAACATAATACATATATTAGTTATTTGAAATTGACTCTTCACACATCAATTACAACCCGTATGTTATTCAATCCTAATCATAAAGCTGCTATCTACTTCATTCATTCATTATAATTACACAGTCTATAATTATAATTAGAGAAGATCAACCAGAATGTGGTATTTTATAAGTACGTATCTATTACATAGCATTTAGATGTTCAACATCTTGATTAAAGCTACTTTAAATAAATAATCACGACATAATATAAAAAGTCGCTTTCTCTGTCCCTATGTATGCTTAAATCTTTAAAACTATGCAATGGATTAAGATGATGTTTTTTAAAAAGATAGAGTGATTCAAGAGGAAGGTTTTAGTATAAAATTTATTAGGTTTTAGACAAAGCGGACGAAGCCGCGGGCGGGTAGCTAGTAGGTATAGTATAATTTATTGTAAGTTTATTGTGGTAGAATATACGATTACGGTCCTATTTCGAATTAAAGAATTTAAAGTATTTTCATTTCGTTTTATATATAAAGAAGAATTGCCGAAATCATCGTCCAAATACAGAAAGTATCGACGATTTAATCTCGTCGAATCTTCAGCAAATAAAAAGAACATAAAAAATAAATTGATGGCATAGATTTGCCCTCGGGGACATCACTGGCCGGATTGGAGAGCCTTTTTCTAAATATCCACTCATTTGTACAATGAATAATGACATTTATTTCTCGCTTCGCTTGAAATCGTATTTACACCCTTTCGCACTCAAGGATAGATTTTTACACGATCTTTTCATATTGAAACAACCAAAATGAAACACTACGATGGTAATTTATTTATTAGGTACAGTGTAATATTGTACAGTGTATAAGTATTGTGAAAACTGGGGCGTGGTTACTGACTTATACACAATACATATTTTCCAGACTTTTATTTTTACACATGTATGTTATTAAATTATTATTTACACAATATTAAATTAACACTAGTTCTCTGAAGTAATCCAAACTAGAAAAATTCATTACTTTTTTCCGTATCTCTTAGAAATGTCAGTCTCTTGGGGACTGAGTATTGAGGTAACTAAATTGATATTAGAAAGTGCTCTGAAATAAAATTTCCTGACCCTTTCCAAATATACTTTTATTGGTTAGTTTTAATAGATTCCATTTTATGTCAAGTTTAGTGACGTGTCGTATTTTAAATCTATCGTAAAGTCTAATTACTGTAAAGTTATTTATAACCTAAACACGCTTAACTGGAAAACCTTTTAAATGTAATTGTGGGCATATCTTTGAAATGATATTCTTGTTGCGCCCAGTTCGAGTGGTTTTATGTGGCTAGTTAAGCGATATGTTAATTATTGCAGCTAATACATAAATATACTTAGTTTTATTTTATTCATTTAAGTAAAAACTATTTAGTGACTACGTTTGATTTTTAGCAAGCAAAGCTTAACATCTAAAAAAAATATCTTTTGTCGCAAAAAATATGTAGAACCTTCGTTTAAAACGATCCGATTGTGTCTTCTAACTATGGAAAAAAGGTCATAATTATAAATAACTTGCTGCACTAAAAATGCTTAACAGTCACTTTACTTTCACAGTAACTTTAGTCTCGATACTATATTCCTAACCTGGATAAACATATACGCAGTTAACTGAGTTTAGAGCTTGAGTGCTTAATAAAAAGACCTCACCTTCATAAAAAGGGAATAAATCTAGACGGGCGTGCTAATCGAAAATTAAATTATGCAATCGCCTGAACAAAAGCATATTCCATAAGGCATAATACATCGCTGTAAATTCTATGCTAACAATTTTGCTAACAACGTCGTTCCATTCACGCTCCAATCTTTGTACTCTAGCTTTTAGGTCGAGATATATTTTGACCAGGTAACATTGTAAACACGTGTCGCTATCGCAGGAATTCCTGTATTGCCCCACGAACCTAATTATCTTGCTATCACGGAGTTAACGAGGTTACTAAAGTTGTCCTGACAATGTACAGTGTAACTGCTATAGAGTACCGTGCTCCAGTTCAATGTGACTCCACGCCTAGTTTTAACTAGTTTTTATTTGTTGTATTAGTTAGGGATTATACTAAGGTATGCGGATCTATTTTGTTGTGTGTTTTTAGATTAATGTACAATACTGTTTATGTTTGTTGATGGAAAAGTAAAATATGGAAATGCAATTTTGTTTAAACAAAGTAATCAACTTATTTAAAGGTTATAAAATGTAAGCTAGTACATATTAGTTTACCTTATGCTTTGGTGATGAAGGGATTCTGTGGTAAAAGCCAAACGTATTTCATATCTAATATCAAAAGCTTGTGTTATTTACGGGTAAGTTAGAATGTTCGTGTCACCGGCTGAATTTTTCTTTTCAATCATGCATAGAAATAATGATCTCTTGACCTCCCACGTACTCAGAACTGTGCTAAGTAAGTACGTGCCTGCGTCACTTTTATAAGTAAAAATTCATATGCATTTTTTAATTAAAACGAAAGTGTTTGCCGTGCTTTGTTAGTCTATTCCTTTGGCATAACTGTTATTATATGTTTGATGTTGTTAGAAGTAGGTACAACATCGTGATTTTCTTTCTTTCTTGGTTTCTTAACCACATTGTTGTTTATTTTTACTGTTTTATAACGAATTTACGAGTTGGAATTAGGGATTCCGAATCCAGTAGTTAATTTAAGGAGTACAAACTTCGTTATAATGTACCAGTATTATTAGGTACCTATTACCTTCGTAGTAACTATTTACTTATTTAGTAATATACGGTTATACTACAAGTTCAAGGCGTACGTTGACGCAGGCCTGCGTTCACCGCCTGGCGCCTATCGCCGAGTTTACGGGTCGTATAATCTGTTACATGCAATAAGCAAGTGATATCTACATCTGGCCGTTTGTTATTACGTTTTTAGCGTGTTTTACTACAAAACACTACGGTTTTGAAGTAAATTTACGATGATTTTGTTTTTGGAAACCGTGGAAATGGTCGTTTCGTATTTTTATGGTTCGGCAACAATTTTCCGCTGTTTGTTTTAGTTTAGTGTGAAAATAGTCTTTATTCTTCATATTATTCGCATTAGACTTTATTATCTAAAATTGAAGTCATTTTTTCATTAAAAAGAATTTAATGCAGGGTACACCTACCTTACAGATAGATATCTAGATACTGCACCCAAATAATCACGCTAACTATATCAATTTTTTACAGTTTACTGATAGGGAATAATTCGCACATGTCGACTCAATTTAAAGATTTTTGATCAAATTTTTCATAAATAGACTAGAGCAGATAATTTTTGAAACAAAAAAAAAATCGCAGTCGGATGAAACCCATTAGAAAAGGAGGGGAATATGATAAAAATTAAAGGAAAAATAAATTACGGTCAATCCGAGTTCGGGAAAAGGGAGGGGGGAGCTTTTAAGAGAAAAAAATGGTTTCTCTTGAATTCCGACAAAACTACAAGTCCTACGGAAAAAAGTTCAATGGCAAAGTTGTAGATAATAAAAAGATCTACAACTTTTGTATTGACAATTTTTTCACATAACCTCAAAATTTAGGTGAAAAATTCAAAAAACCAAGTTTTTGGTTTTTTATTTTTATCTACTTCAAAATTTATTTTTTTTTCTACGAAATTTGGTGGAAACTTGCTTTATTATGTCCCAAATACACTGTAATTTATTTGACTGAAAATATTTATTTTTTCGCCTTATTTTGAATTAATACCAAAAAAACAACCTAATTTTCAATCGAAAAGTCACCCGTCAAAATATCAGCTTTTTTCAAAAACTTGGGGAGCTTTTTATTCATTGAAATCTCTACTTTCATATGGTGTAAAAAAAAATAAACATTACCATAGTAAATGTTCTCAGAAAATGCATACAAACAGTGTGAAAATGAGCTTTTACTAAATCAGGCACACTTCTCAAACTACCTGAAATGTTTTTATCGACATCATTTTGCTTTTGAATATGCTGTAAAATATTATACTTAGAACAGATAATTTTTTTTCTTTTGAAATATTACCGAAAAGCCGATACAAGAGAAGATATATAGAGTTCGAGAAGTGTGCCTGATTTAGTAAAAGCTAATTATGACACTGTTTGTAAGCATTTCCTGAGAACATTTACTATGGTAAGGTTTATTTTTTTTACACCATATAAAAGTAGAGATTTTGATGAATAAAAGGCTCCCAAAGTTTTTGAAAAAAGCTGATATTTTGACGGGTGACTTTTCGATTGAAAATTAGGTTGTTTTTTTGGTATTAATTCAAAATAAGGCGAAAAAATAAATATTTTCAATCAAATAAATTACAGTGTATTTGGGACATAATAAAGCAAGTTTCTACCAAATGTCGTAGAAAAAAAATAAATTTTGAAGTAGTTAAAAATAAAAAACCAAAAACTTGGTTTTTTTAATTTTTCACCTAAATTTTGAGGTTATGTGAAAAAATTGTCAATACAAAAGTTGTAGATTTTTTTATTACCTACAACTTTGCCATTGAACTTTTTTCCGTAGGACTTGTAGTTTTGTCGGAAATCGAGAGAAACCATTTTTTTCTCTTAAAAGCTCCCCCCTCCCACTTTCATCCGACTGCGATTTTTTTGCACTTTTTATTATTTTTAAAGGGATCTACCCCAGTGTAAAAGTGAAGTCTATATTTAAAATTTAAATCTACCAATAATAACAATATGCTTTCTTTAACGTACCTACATGTATCTTATAATATTTCAAGTAGTTGGAAGAAACTCAAATTGCAAAAGTAATTTTACCTCAGGATTGTGGTAAACAAT
Source organism: Colias philodice (assembly GCF_061535455.1). Classification (NCBI taxonomy): domain Eukaryota; kingdom Metazoa; phylum Arthropoda; class Insecta; order Lepidoptera; family Pieridae; genus Colias; species Colias philodice. Next base: position 11,087,587 of record NC_143091.1, on the reverse strand, counting down.
TTCTCCTTGCAGCGAATTGCGCTATTACAATGATTGCAATAAATTAACATAGTGCAATTTACATAGTAAAGCGCTGACCTTAAACTTCAGTTTTAATGATTTTTACTGCCGTTGTTAAATAACTATAGAGCTGAATGTTGCTATTTTAAACCCTGATGAAAGCAAGTGTATTAATTTTTTTTTATAGCTGGCGCATGGTGGTTACTAAATAGATGAACATATTTAAGTGCAGTTTTCTTTTCGAAAGTCTTCTTTATCGAGATGATATTATGCTGATTGCACGGGTTAGCTATTATTAGGAAAAGTTACCTATATGCTCATTTCATTTATTTAACCATTTATTCATATTACAAATGAGGTTTGAGCCAAATACTATTACATATCTCAATATTAACCCAATTGAACGTGAACAAAGACGGGAGCGACAGCTAGTTACAAGATATCATTGTTATTTGAAACTCGACTGAAGTTTGAGATATAATAGTGGGTTATTATAGCGATCTTTCCCGTCTCAATTGACGTTCAATCGAACAGGGTTTAGGAGATAACTAGATAACTACTCAACGGGGATAACACTACGGCAGACTTGTTATTTTCTCATCAGGAACATGACATTTGAGTGGATGGTAGTTATTTTCATTTCAGAAGTACAAGAAGTACACGTAACCACAGATTATATTATTACTTACTTTTAGAAATCTAAGAATTGAAGACTGAGATCTATAAAACGACTCCGGAACACACGCACACTTTTTAAACTTATTACCCTCTTAGTATCGGACATAAAAACAAGAAAATAAACAAACAGTGATATTCATCTTCTCGAATCGGATAATAACAGTAATAATCTGCTAAAAGACCGATTTTGATTTCAACTATTGAAGCGGAAAAGTACGTACAAGTGGGAATAATGAATATTGTGGTCGTGGATGCAATCCCGTTCCATTGTACGGTGTGTAACGGTTCGTTTGGTACGATGCGTTTTTGTAAAAGCATTTTATATTGTCTCCTCAAAACTCGGCCGCGGCCTAAATGGTCATGAAGGTGCAAAGTCCATTTTTATGTTTAATGCGTTTTTGTGTTGTCCAGTTTTAGTAGGGCATTTTTTTTTGTATTCAGCCTGTAAGGCAAAAATTTATGAATATGTTTTCAGTAAATTTATCTAGGTGCAAACCACGGGTTAAATTATGGCAGCAACTAGTCACGTGGAAAAAAATATAAACATGTGAAAAAAACTAATGTTATCTATATTTATTTTTTCCTTAATAAAAATTGCTTTGAATTGAAAATGATGCCAAACATATAAAGGAAAATCATATTGATATATTTTTATTACAAGTAACTCGCAAGTAATTTATGCTTCTTTGATCTGATTCTTGTAAGTTATTGAATTCAGCAACATTTCGTTGATTGGTTTATTTATAATATCTTATTATGTATTATAAATAAAATATTGTACATATTAGTATAATTTTTGTAAAGAACGCGAGCTTTATTAAAAAGACGAATCCTCTTTCAAGAAAATGTACAAATTTGGAACAATGTACGCAATATTTATAGCTACCAAATGTCGATATCTTATTTTTTTATTTTCAATGGAGGCTGAGTTCAAAGGATACATTACTGTAATGAACATGGATGAAACTTTACCATATTACGTTAAAAAGGTTTGTTTCATATATCAATAAAACAACGCCCATGTTTCAACTTGATTTATTTGAGCTCAGTATTTGGTAGTAGCTCTTAAATATGCGTTTATACAAAAGTCGTTTATTATTCCGAGAAGAAAGTGAAGAGGCTTCATCAGATTAAGGCGAAATTTTGACCTTTTACTGAAATATTCTGTGACAATCGCGTAACCTGATCTCTGAACCTTGGAAATTCTTCGAAAGTGGATTACGGGGAATTTTCCTTTCTTAAATGAAGACACTTATTACTTTTACTTTTAAATCTGTATTGACACTGGCTGGAATGCAAATTTTATTGAAGAAAAAAGGAAAAAAAAAACAACTGACAGCTGTTTAATCGAGATGACATAAGACCATGTGTACACGATCCTTGCGATGATTTATAGGCGGTGTTCTCAATATCGCCGCACGTACGGCCCTTATGTGCACAAATTATGACGTTCACACATGCCATTTGTGCGCCATTTTACAATCCAGGTCACTGTTTTATCAATAAGCGTCGTATGTTGCAAACATCTGGTATTTATTACCTGTTAATTGGTCTGGTGTTCTGTGAGATCGTAATGATGCAATTATTTTCTTATGAGCTATTTTACGAATGCAATTTTATGGGCGTCTGCGAGGGTACTTAAATCTAAAATGTCACTTCTGTACGTAAAAACAGATAACACTCAGATGCAATAAAATTGTCTACTGCAAGGAATGCTCTAGATAATTTTATATGAAGTTCCAATTGTATTTAAATCCATGCGCTTATTTGAATGTTTCATAGAATTTTAGAATGTAACATGAAGTTCTATTTATTACCTATTTATTACAAAATTTTTGTTATTTTGAAATATGGATAGATTAACATTTTAAAAGATTTTATTCGAAATGATTAAATTCAACACAAGTATCACTGTATTTTATGCGTACAATATTTTTATGTTCCTTACACTAAGAGTTAGATGCAAGCTTGACACATCACTCAAGTTTATTTTAGGATCAGGGCTTTATGTAAGCCTAATTGGTGTCAGAGGGTTGTTCACCTTACGAAAGCCTAAAGTATAAAGAAACAGTTACTTTTCTCAGCTACGTCGCCGCGGGAGATTTTCTGTGTTTATTTAAAATGAGATAGCAAAACATTATATTTTGACTTGTAACAACGAAATTCTTATGTTACGGTGTATTCGTATAGGAGCTACCAACGTTGACAAGTGAGAATTTTAGTATAGTTGGTTTTTTGATATATTGTTCCTCTAGCTATTTCGGTTAGAGTCCGCGCAGTCTGGCTGGCCGGAGTGGTTGCGTTCAGTAGTGCGCATCTTATCTGCACAGGAAATTATCCTTAATTTAAAGTCATTTTTTAACGCGTAATTTTTAAACTTTTGCCTTTAGATAGATCCATCAATCATAATTTTTTTATTGCAAGACGTTTTTTTCGTTGTTAAATAGGTGCCAGACGCAATTTTTAATTTCGTTTTTATAAAAAATTCAAATTATTTTAGAATGTCTGTAAATTTCATATTATGTTCTTCAAACATAATATAATCTAAAATTAATTAGCCAGACGCTAATTCGATTGTTAAGTATTAAATATGTACAAATAAAAACGTAGTGAAAGTAGGTAAGTATAACAATTTGATGATTGTGTATATGGAGAGATAGTTTAAAGTGCAAGACAGATAGAAAGGGTCGGCCGCGAAAATTAAATAACAATAAACAATAACTTTTTTTTTTCGAAAATATAAGATGCATAGAAATTGAATTGTTCCTACTCTAGGATTCCCTGTGTTGTGGGAATAAGTACCTTCCATTGGTACATTAATTTATTCCTTAGGTTAAAAATAAACTATTAGGGTACATCAACAATCTTCTATACAAAACAATTTTTTTTATTACTCAACTAGCGACCCGCCCTGGCTTCGCACAGATGCGATGCTGATACTAAAATATATATATATATAAATCTCGTGTCACAATGTTTGTCCTCAATGGACTCCTAAACCATTTAACCGATTATAATAAAATTCGCACACCATGTGCAGTTCGATCCAACTTGAGAGATAGGATAGTTTAAACATGTAGGTACCACGGGTGAAGCCGGGGCGGACCGCTAGTATACTAGCTATATAAATTCATGCTAACTAGGGGAGACCGAGGGGAGTTGAAACAATTTTCACGTTTTGTTTAATATAACTTATACTATTATCAGAAATCTTATGGTACTGGTATCAATCGATAGGTTATTCTATACACTTGCGAATGGTTAGCATAAATAAACGGTAAGCGTTGAAAATGGTGGTGAAAAATTGACTTAATCGTAACAAGTCAACTTGTTTCAATTCCCCTCATACCGAGGTAAGATGAAACAGAGGTCGAGGAGAGTTGAAACATAATGATTCTGGGGAGTAATAGGAGCTGCAAAATAAAAATGATGATTGAATTCAAAGGTTTTAATTAAAACTTATAATTTCAAGTAATCAACGACCTTTATAAGTAATATTTTAATAACATATCAGTCAAGAAGGTCTAATACAAATAATAAACACCTAAACTACTAAAAATTAACATGCGTAACATCAATTATAATCAGTCGAATCAACAAAATGTTTTACATTTTTATAAAACTAAATCTTTTACATAAAATAGTTAATAATCTGTCGTTTTTAAAGTATAACAATCAGTACCTACTATAAACTATATAAGGAACAATAATTTAAAAAATGTCAAAGACAAAGTAGACGATTCGGCTTAGACGATAACATAAATAATTCTGACAGTGAGAGGGAAGATGATGATGATGATGATTATGAAGATGGCTTTTTAAATTTAACAATGTAATTGTTTAACCTTCATTGATATAGTTTTTATTCCATTCTTTTTAATGTATGGTAACTTTAATTTATTTTTCACTTTTATGTTTTTTTTTTCATTTTAACTTTTTAATTTATAAGAACAAGTGTAAATAATATTGTATTCTTGCAATTATTTCCTGTCGCATAATTAAAATACACTAGCTGATGAGCTGCATGCTCATGCATGCATTACTTTTTTTTATTTATACTCATTTTTTAATACTTAACAATCGAATTAGCGTCTGGCTAATTAATTTTAGATTATATTATGTTTGAAGAACATAATATGAAATTTACAGACATTCTAAAATAATTTGAATTTTTTATAAAAACGAAATTAAAAATTGCGTCTGGCACCTATTTAACAACGAAAAAAACGTCTTGCAATAAAAAAATTATGATTGATGGATCTATCTAAAGGCAAAAGTTTAAAAATTACGCGTTAAAAAATGACTTTAAATTAAGGATAATTTCCTGTGCAGATAAGATGCGCACTACTGAACGCAACCACTCCGGCCAGCCAGACTGCGCGGACTCTAACCGAAATAGCTAGAGGAACAATATATCAAAAAACCAGCTATACTAAAATGACTTCTTTTTCAACGTTAATAGCTCCCGTACCATATGGTACTTATTTCTTAAAATCTTCGATGAAAGTTTGTATGATTAACGAATGAAATGATGTGGAATTGATTACCTAGCGATTTTCTTTTGTATAAAACACGAGATAGAAAATTTACTTTTAATATTAATTGATATTTACCACATACCTAAATTAATTGGTATGACTGGCTGCAAATAATTTCTATAAACAGATACTTATTGCTACGACTCGTTCTTCCAAAAACATATACTTATCCAAATAAATAGGCAGCCATAAAACAAGTCGTCGACAAAAAGATCGACAATGGCCAAGACATCTATCGATGTAAATACAAGATAATTAATCAACAGTTTAAATCGTTAAATGCATTGCGTAGGTAACTTAGTATTCCCGTAAGAGCTGTCGTTTCCTTCCACGGACCTCTTTGTATGTAAATTGATGTAACGTTCGAGCCCTACCGTTAGCGCTTTTTTCGTGAGGGTGAACGGACGTTCTGGTGGGAAACAATGTGACCAACCCATGACAGAAATACTAAAATTAGCCTTTTAGACGGTTATTTCTTATTTTCTTAAACAAAATACTTCCAAAGAACAATCAAAATTTAATTTTAAATGTAACAATTATTTCTAAGTAAAATGGTGAACGTCCATCCGATCCAACTGTCCAAAAGCAAGAGAGCAAGAGAGATCGGTGCACATACATAAAAAAAATATCTGGGGGCACGGCAGTGCCCCCGCCAAGTCGAGCAAAAAAAAAGCGGCACGGCCGTACCATCCTTTTCTCGAAGCAATTCGGGCCTTTTTCGACCCCCTATAATTCGGTTGTGGATAAAGCAAGAAACCTGAATCTTCAGTAACTAATCCGGCATTGTATAAACACGGAATATTTAAAATTTCAGTCAATTTGAACTAGTAGTTTAAGAATGACAACTTGTTAAAGTTTCTAAATTTTGTCACTCACTGACTCACCGATCATCAAAAGTCCAAGGCACTTCTAGCAGACTTAGAAGCTTCATATTTGGAATACATATAGAGTTTAGTGTCTTAATCATGGGAAAACTTAAATATTTTGTAATTTCGGTCCAGTTTTCCAAATACACCACCAACCAGTTGGTGGTTGGTGGTGGTTATAAATTTAATAGGTGTAGATAGGTACCTACCATATGAGGCAAGGGAGGGGGTATAGGGTGGGTAAGGGTGTGTTTAGCCCATGAAACTGAACAACATTATTACTTGTAAAATGGTCGACGTAATGAAAAACACATGATTGGACATGTCTTGAAGTACGAAAATCTAATAAAACAATATATTATAATTTAAATCTGTTATATATAAATTGTTGGCGCGACTAGCCTCCTTACAGACAGACTGGCCTCTATTTTGACATCAAAGCCTCCGAAAAAAAACGAAAGAGACAGTGAGTGGGCTTTGAGAAAAACTGTGGCTGAAGCTCAAGAAGTAGTACCGGAAAAGAAAAAGAGGAAGACTACATATAAAAATAAGAAAATATCATAAGACCTTTAACAAAATTCGTTAGAAGTAGATGGTATCAAAAAGAAAGGCTCTACAAAAAGAAGTGAGATCCCATCAAAAACATCCTGTAAAAAACCCAAGTCTCGCAGCTCAGTCTTTCTACCGTCAAAAGTTGTGAGATCCATGTAATACCAAGTCGGTTAATCTATTTAGTGTCTACTTGAAGGACCTTCTGTCTTAAGTTATTACATAAGTTATTATCATGCCAATATTAAAAATATTTAACGTTTTAAACAAATAGATCGACTTGGACATCGCATGAAAACAAAATGAATATTACAATATTATATTAGATTCTTTAGTCTCTCGCGCCTCACGCGATTGAAACTCTCGTTCCTGTTGGTCGCTGGCCCGTCGTGCTGTGTAGTGTGATACATACTAATAATCAAATCAAGCGATGTCCAAGTCGATCTATTTGTTTAAACCGTTAAATATTTTTAATATTGGCATGATAATAACTTATGTAATAACTTAAGACAGAAGGTCCTTCAAGTAGACACTAAATAGATTAACCGACTTGGTATTACATGGATCTCACAACTTTTGACGGTAGAAAGACTGAGCTGCGAGACTTGGGTTTTTTACAGGATGTTTTTGATGGGATATAAATATACTCCTCCTTCACTCCTAGAAATGTTTTCGTAAAAAGGTTTCATTTATTTGGTTTCTTAATAAAAGTATTACCATAATATATTAACAGTATAAGCAGTTGTTGTTTCAAGTATGTGAAAATTAGCAGACTTTTATTATAAGTTTTTTCCAATGGTTTCCAATACCAACGTATTATGCAGCAGTGCATAACGCAGTGAACTTGCTGCATTTTAAATTGCAATACATATTTAAAATCACATACTCATAAATTAACATTATTAATGTCCTCTTTGACCTAGCTTATTTAAAACGCAAGTTTTCAACTCTTTAAAACTTTTTCATTGTACACGAGTCGGAATTTTTTTATTAATGTGGCAATTGGAGATGTTCCAGACTTTAAGGCAACTTTTATACTTAGTTAAAAAAATATTGGCGTCGTTTTTTATTGGATACCGATTTCTTTGAATTTTCACTACAGTATACCTATAGCTGCAGCTTATATTATATTTTACAGAAGCACAAGGATTTAAGACAGGTATAAATTGAAAGAAAGAACGGATGAATTTAAATTCCTCTATGGTCTTTTATCCATTCATGAATAAAAGAGATGTTATGTAAAAACTAAAAAGGTTTATATGTCTCTACTTTATTCAAGTAGGTATTATTTTTATATTGCCTTTATTCAATTATTTTTCTTTGAAAATAAAGTGAAAGAGGGAATGGTTATTTATACGGAAAATAATATATGGGTGAAGTTGAAATAGATACTTTGGAAAATCCAAAAGTGCACGCCTCATAATTTTTTTTTAATAAATATTTATTAATTATTATTTTTGTTTATTTGATAACAATTAAACCACATCGAATCAGACCCTGAAAAATGAAAGGGTTCTATTCCTGAGCATACTCAAGCGTAAGAGAAAAAAAAAGACTCGATTAGTAAAGTATTTCGGTCGCTATCGTGTTAACAAGAAAAAGGATCCGCACATACAGACACACGGACGTCCAAGACAGAACTTTTTTAAACTGTTTTTTAACTAGTTTAAATAACAAAAATGACATCAAAAATATCATGAACGTTAAAAATAGTGTTTTTTCTTAATATGTGTGAGTATGTATTATCTTACAAGTGCAATGTATGATACATAAAGACATTTTAAGTTTGAAAAATCAGATGTTTTGCGCGAAGTGACAGTAGTACCCACCTCAACGCTTCGCTTATGAGGCGTGCAATAGCCTATCGATAGATGTTATACCTAACGCTATCGCAGCCGTTAAGGCTAATGAAAATCTACACACGCGACAACCACTAGAACGATTGCCAAGCATAATTACTTACATTAATTAATGGTATTGCCTGTCGTTGACGGGAATTAAACTATTAGGTACAGGAAAGTTTGAAATAGACTAATTTAAAGCTGAAGATTCTGTTCGTATGTTTGGATGAAGGTAATACAATATTTTTGGTTTAGGCAGACGAAGTTGCGTTGGTCAGCTAGTATAAAATAGTTTGAACCTTTCATTACTACACCCAGATATGAAAGTAAACATCATAATGCGTAAAATAATGGGAATATGGCCGCTATCAGAGTGATAAGTGATAACACTATCTCCGCGTAATCGACAATAATGGTTAGGTACCAAACATATCTATATCTGGGTATAATAGCTGTGTCGCGTAGTTTACAAGTAGATCATAGTAAATCAAGTAGGTACCCTGTATCTATAGGTCATGTCTTATTTTGATTTGTATTACTACTTAAATTCATTTATAGCTGAAAAGTTCGCTTGTTTTAAATTTTGTGGCTCAAACTATTCTCTACACAGTACACATACTTATAGGATAGTTTGTGCTACTATAACTAATTTATGGAGTTCACATTTAAGTTTAACAAGTCTGCCGATGACCATTCTGTTTGTAAAGGTTTTCTCTTTAGAAATAAATGTTTTCTGCAAAGTGTATCTCATACAATGCCTCAACTGAGGTGTAAACAACGTACAAAATAATCATATCTACTATCACAGACCTACTATCATTCAATTAAATCAGCTCAAACTACTTTTTTCTAGCATCTCAATGTTATTGCTATCCTTTTTTCTCATTAATGATGATATTGCTGTCTCGCTCCCACAGACCATGCTATAAGTTCGTGTTAAATGACGAAGTAGAAGGATGGGTGTGTTATGCATATTTGCACGCAAGCAAAACTTTACTGTGTGCCACGGGACGCGTGATGGACTTACTAATATTTAAAAACATATATAAAAACTGTGTACCTATGTTGTTATTGTGAATGTTGTTAGCGTAAGGCTTGTAAGTAAAACTTACGTAGTAACTATTCAGTAATCTGTGACAAAACCCAGAATCTTTAAACGAAAAGAACCTATTTGCAAATTGACATGCTATTCTAGTAGCTACAAGCTATGTATTGGTAGCTAGGCATGGTTCACTTTTACTTTTCCTCCTTGATTTGATTACTAAGGGTTTACAAAAGTATCATTTCTAGCTAGATAGTAAACATAAATATCATAGAGCACTGTCCGTACGGGAATCTCTATAAAGGTTATACATTCAAGTTATTCCACGCAAGCACGTGCCTCAGTAAATGGCATCATTTAGAGGCATATACGCAGTGCCGCTTTTTGCTAACACCTAGGCGACAGTCTCAAAGGCGGCTTGAATATTTTGCATTTTACAAAATAGGAAGGAAAGGATCACGTTTCTTATATATGTTTATTTTTTATAGTTGGTTTAACACGTGTAAAGGGCATGTGTGCATTGGCCTTCCTTATAATTTAGCTTTTGTTTGAGGTTCTTTTTAGGGTTCCGTAGCCAAAATGGCAAAAACGGAACCCTTATAGTTTCGTCATGTCCGTCTGTCCGTCTGTCCGTCTGTCCGTCTGTCACAGCCGATTTACTCGGAAACTATAAGTACTACAGTGATGAAATTTGATGGGAATATGTGTTGTATGAACCGCTACAAAAATATGACACTAAATAGTAAAAAAAAGAATTGGGGGTGGGGCCCCCCATACATGTAACTGAGGGATGAAATTTTTTTTTTCGATGTACATACCCGTGTGGGGTATCAATGGAAAGGTCTTTTAAAATGATATAAAGTTTTCTAAAAAACATTTTTCTTAAAGTGAACGGTTTTTGAGATATCAGCTCTCAAAGTCGTAAAAAGTATGTCCCCCCCCCTCTATTTTTATAACTACGGGGTATAAAATTCTAAAAAAAATAGAGGTGATGCATGCTAATTAACTCTTTCAACGATTTTTGGTTTGATCAAAGTATCTCTTATAGTTTTTGAGATAGGTTGATTTAACTGTAATTTATTATATTTGCTGCTACGGAACCCTTTGTGCGCGAGCCCGACTCGCACTTGGCCGGTTTTATTTTTAACTTATGAAATTGCGGTCTACTTTTAAAATAGTTTTAAATGTAGTAATTAAACTTTATTTTGTTTTATATCGAGTTTAAAACGTTCTTATAGTTTAATATCTTCAGATATGAATAGCTTTTTATTAATTACTGCAGAATATGCAGTCATAGGATTTTCTAATATTTACCTGGACAAACTGCTAGGTTGGCAGGTATAAACAGGCATGTCCGTACCAGTTACTTTCACTTGATGGGATGATAGAAAAAAAATATATATCAGCATGAGCGCTGTTTTATAACAAAATTGTTTATTGTCTCAACACTGCATAATTAAAAAAATAAAAATAAGTATATTTTTTAATAATTAACTAAAAATATCCTGTCCAGGATTTTTTCAGCCAACCCATCTTTAATAGACTACATCTTTCTTATATATATAAAAACTAGCGGCCCGCCCCGGCTTCGCCCGTGGTACATATGAAAAATAGATGTTGGCCGATTCTCAGACTTACCCGATATGCACAGAAAATTTCATGAGAATCGGTCCACCCGTTTCGGAGGAGTATGCAGACTAACATTGTGACACAAGAATTTTATATATAAGATGAATCGCAAAATGTGTTGGTAAGCGCATAACTCGAGGACGGCTGAACCGATTTCGATAATTCTTTTTTTATTATATTCCTTGAAGTACGGGGATGGTTTTTATGTAGAGAAAACGTAAATATGTACAACGGGCGAAGCCGGGGCGGACCGCTAGTTTATTATAAAATTGGACTCATTCTATTATCACGCAGGTGAAGGTTGACCTATTGTCGGATCTTCTACTAATAATTCTACAGGAAATCGAATAAAACACATGCATAAAAAGTTGAGCACTATCGAAACTATGTATTTTGTCGGTTTATCTCGTAATTTCCGCTCAAACCTCAATATTTTATACCCATCGCTTCTCGTAAGCGCGTGTTTAAATGGATTTCGGGAATTGATTTTTACTGGTTTAACCGATTACGAAAAGGAGGAAGCTCGATGTTTGTCTGTATATATTTTTTTATGTAGGTTCGACGTGAAAATTTTGAAGTAGGGGTTTGCAACGGTGTTATAATATGTATAATAATGACGTTATAGTTGTAGTATAGATTGTAATGATATTTGTTAGTTGGTGAGGTACATACTGTTTGACAAACTAAACAAAGGTAGTGAAATACACATAAGGGATGGTCTATGAAGATATATATGGGTGAAAGAAAGTTGCGCGATTTCTTGAAATTCTCGCAAACGTAGCCCAAGGCGACGCTATTGCACGCCTCATGGTTAGGGAGCCAGGTGCAAATTTGGTTAACTATTTCCTCTCAAGAGATAATTCGTCAGACGCATGAGAGTATAGTATTATAAAGCCTCGTGAACGTCAGCTGGCGCTCGGTTGGGGGGGTGAGCGGTTGTAGCCTCCCACGCACATAGGAAAAAAAATACATTCATTCATTCATTTCCTCTCAGCTAAAAATTTGTCAAATTGTAGCTAACCCAATATCTCAACGAAAAAAAATAGTCAGCTGGTTACAACATGGTGTATTATACGTCAGCTGGTGTCTCGAACATGAAAGTTAAATTTAAAGAAAAATTTATTTTCCGTTATTTCCTCTCAAACAAAAATTTACCTGATGATAGCTTATATGTAACTGTGGATAAATATATATGTCAGCTGGCTGTATCTTGGTGGAAAAACCGTCAGCTGATACGGGAGGCTACAACCGCTCTTCCCCCCAACCGAGCTCCAGCTGACGTTTACGAGGCTTCATAATACTATACTTTGATGCATTTTACTAATTACCGCTTGAGAGGAACTTGGTCATAAAATCTGCTGCTGGCTCCCGGACCATCATAAGCGAAGCGTTGAGGTGGGTACTAATGTCACTTCGCGCAAAACATCTGATTTTTCAAACTTAAAATGTCTTTATGTATCATACATTGCACTTGTAAGATAATACATACACACACATATTAAGAAAAAACACTATTTTTAACATTCATGATATTTTTGATGTCATTTTTGTTATTTAAACTAGTTAAAAAACAGTTTAAAAAAGTTCTGTCTTGGACGTCCGTGTGTCTGTATGTGCGGAGGATTTTCTTGTTAACACGATAGCGACCGAAATACTTTACTAATCGAGTCTTTTTTTTTTCTCTTACGCTTAAGTATGCTCAGGAATAGAACCCTTTCATTTTTCAGGGTCTGATTCGATGTGGTTTAATTGTTATTAAATAAACAAAAATAATAATTAATAAATAATTATTAAAAAAAAATTATGAGGCGTGCACTTTTGGATTTTCCAAACTATTTCTCAATACTTCACTGTATCTTCAGAGATAAGTCGTAACTTGGTATAACCTACTAGATATATCAAATACTTGCGCATTTGATATTCAAAAACCGGCCATAATCCAACGATTGACGCAAGACCATGCAAATCAGTGTTCTTTATGGATGATGTAGTTGCGACTTGCGACCCCGCGAGTTATATCGCGTCTACTTAATACTAACCGTGCCTCGCGGTTTTAACTGCATTGTTCCGGTCCTATTGCCCTTAGCTTGATGATAT